>NC_082656.1:19524469-19827500 GCF_028023285.1 Balaenoptera ricei | reverse complement strand
TATTTATTTATTTACTTTGGCTGCGCCGGGTCTTAGTTGCGGCAGGCAGGACCTAGTTCCCCAACCAGGGATTGAACCCGGGCCCCCTGCGTTGGGAGCTCGGAGTCTTACCCACTGGACCACCAGGGGAGTCCCTGATTTTTTTTTTTTTTTTTTTTTTAATGAAACTTACTCACCTTAGAACCAGCCTGAAATTCAACTGGCCTTTTTCTCACTGAGAAAATTTCAAAACGATGGACTTATTTCAAATAGCATTTTACTCACAAGTCCCCTAAATAACTGTCTTGCCAAGCCCTGCTCAAGTAAGCAAGCTGAGTGCACTACTAGAAGTTATTTGGCATTGCAGTGACAATGTAAACCGGGATGTCGATTTTTATAATCCCACTCACTACACGGTCTTATCAACAATGATACCTCTGTAAGATGGGCACTAGGCCAAGTGCTGTACCACAAAAAGTAACCTTTGCCTGTTGTGGCATTAATGCTCAGCCAATCAGCTGGTCTCAAGTCTACAGTCAAGTACAGAACAGGTATCAAAGGGCAGAATCTAAACCACAGCGGGAAGCACCACAGAAAGGAATCATACCAGACACCAAATGTCAGGAATGCTGGGTTTGCCTAAGGTGTCAGATACGGTTCCTTATCTGGTCCTCTTGAGGACCTCCAACAGTAAGAAAAGGATTAGATAGAAAGATTCAGATCTATGCCTTCCCCCTTCACAAGAGTCTTGGTGCACCAGACACAAAGTAATCATCACTCAAACCAGTATTTCCATTTCTTCCTTATCTGCCCGCACAGCCTTATACATCTGGTGTCAAATATTATAGCTTATTTTTCCTCTAGTAGAATCTGAATCATCAGAAAGAGGAAAGTTAAATTTTTCACAAATAAACAGTGATAACTTTGATAGCTAAATGACTGAAGGGGAAACTCCTTCACCTGTGATAACTTGTGCCATGGTTTCAACATTCTCCTACCCCAAGTAAAAGTTAAATAAAGAGTGTGTCTGTAAATGCTAATTTCATGTACACCGAAGAACACACAGGAAGTTGGTATATAATAAAGATGGTATTCTAAAATTGGTGGGACATGGATGAAAGAGTAAACAAATTGTGTTTGTGATGTTGGCCAGCCATTTAGGGGGAATAAATATACGCATTCATAACTCAAGTTCAGACCTTATGCCAAAATAAATTAAGCCTTTCAAAATATGTCACGAAAACCAGAAACCACAAAGACTGTACTTTTGATTATATTAAAAAATTACATATGAGAAAAATACTATATGATTCCACTTATATGAGGTATCTAAAATAGTCAAACTCACAGAAACAGAGTAGAATGGTGGTTTTCCAGGGGCTGGGGAAGGGGGAAATGAGGACCTGCTATCCAATGGGTATAAAGCTTCAGTTATACAAGATGAACAAGTTCTAGAGATCTGCTAAACAGCACTGTGCCTACAGCTAACAACACTGTTATGTGCACTTAAAAATTTGTTGAGAGGGTAGATTTCCTGTTAAGTGTTCTCACCACGATAAAAAACTACAAATGATAAAACATATGTAGTACAACAAATGGTTAATCTCAAATATGCAAAAAGTTCTTAAATATCAAAGAATAAACAGTCATTGGAAAAACAGTCAAAGGGCATGAAATGGAAGTCATACACATACACTCCTCCACAAAGGACTAGTAAACAGATGAAAGCCTAGTCAACATTCAACAGGAAGAACATGCTTTTTGCCCATTTGGAATTAGTGACGCGCTGTTGTCAAAGGTTTGGAAAAACCATCATGCACTGTGAATGGGAGAGTAACCAGTACAGATTTTCTGCAAAGCAGCTCAGCAACTGCCATGGAAATATTACATACAGTTATGATTCTACACAGCTATTCCACCTACAGGTTTTTATCTGAAGGAGAAATTAACCACGTGATAAACACAGGCACCAGGGCATTCACCTCTGTTATTTATAATGCTAAAAATGTAGAAACTAAATGTCAATAATGCAAGACTGGGTTGTGTAAGATGATAGTACATGCATTCTCTTGCGTGTGTAGCCATTGAAAATGATGCAGACCTATATCGGACACCATGGAAAGTTACCTAAGTGTTTACTGAAGAAAAGCAAATTGTAGAACATTATATATAATTTGATCCCATTTGTGTAAAAGTATATTCGTATGTCTGTGCACATATGTTCATATGTAGAGAAGACCAGAAGTATGTTTACCAAACTGTTAACAAGTTATCTCTGGGATCTGGCATTGCAACTGATTTTTACTTGTCTTGCACTTTCTGTATTGTTGGGGGTTTTTGTTTTTACAATGAGTGTGTATCATTTTCACTAAAACAAAGGTCTCTTTTTGTAAGACGATGCTAGTCTCATCAAACACATATATCAAAAACAGAATAAAAAGATGCTTTCTGTATTTGGAGCTCATCAGAGGAAAAATCATGCACTATTCAAGGTGTCTCCAGTTTCCTTCTTATGAAATGTCCATCCCATTACCCTGGAACATGTTGCCTGAACATGCAAGATCTCAACTGGTGGTCAGATCACTCCTACCAAAGACATTGATAATGTTAGTATTCAGTTAGCATCATACAAACCAGACATGAAACTCAGGCCACCCCTGGCCCTTTTACTGCATCCCCCTCTAATTTACTAAACTGATCGACTTCTATATTAGAGTCAACTAGACTCTAGAGCACACAGAAGTCACGTGGCTTTTTTGATGAATGGTAATTGCTTCAGAGATTTACAAAGCTGCGAGTACCATAATGTTCACTAGAAACTATTCAATGTTGAGCCTCTCAACCCTAGATGTTTGTTTACATCCTACTTCCAATTCGTGTGTTTACATCCTCACAGATTGGTGTGATAGAGTCTTCCTTGGTCCTACTCAAAATGTGATATGTGTGAACTCATGCTTATCCACGGACAGTTCACAAATCTCGAAGACATAAGAAGATATTTAAGAGTAATTAGAAACTCTTATAGCAATTTGAAAGAGCAATTTTATGCTGTTGAATCAAAAATAAATAAAAGAATTGGGGCTTATAATTTGTATGCTTTTAAAAATTTTATTTCTTTAGGAATAGTTTTTATTGTGTGTTATAAACGAATCAGTCCAAGACAGATTAGAAATGTTTAAATTGTTAACTTTTAAAAAAAGCCCCTTCACCTCAGTTTCGGGGGTGAAACTAATTTCCAGCAGTATGGATATGTTAGCATATTGTTTCCCATTGCTGTCGTAACAAATTACCACCAATTTTAGCATCTTAAAACAACACAAATTTATTATCTCCCACTTCCGTGGGTCAGAAGTCCCGGTGGGCTTGTCTGGTTTCTCTGCTCAGTCTCACAAAACCAAAATCAAGGTGTCAGCCAGCTACACTTTCATCAGGAGGCTCTGGGAAGAATTCACTACTGAACGCATTCCAACTGTTAGCAAAATCCAATTCCTTTCAGCTGTGGGACTGAGGTCACCCTTCCCTTGCTGGCTGTCAGCTGAGGGCCATCTTCAGCTAGAGGCCCCTCTCTGGTCCTTGCACGTGGCTCCTCCTTCTCAGAATCAGCAATGGTGCACTGAATTCTCATGCTTGGAATCTCTCAACTTCCCCTTCAGCCGCATCGCTCTTGCTTCCAGCTGGAGACTGTATTCTGCTTTTACGGGCTCATGTGATTTAGATTGGGCCTTGCTACAGACTATCTGTGTCCCCCAAAATTCATGTTGAAACTTAATGCCCAGTGTGATAGTATTAGGAAGTGGGGCCTTTGGGAGGTGCTCAGATTATGAGTGGGGAGCCCCCATGAACGGGATTAGTGCTCTTATAAAAGGGACCCCAGAGAGCTCCCTCACCCTTTCTACCACGTGAGGACACAGTGACAAGGCATCATCTATGAACCAGGAAGCGGGCTCTCGCCAGACACTGAATCTACCAGTACCTTGATCTTAGACTTCCCAGCCTCCAGAGCTGTAAGAAACACACTTCTGTTGTTTATCAAGCACCCAGTCTATGGTATTTTGTTATAGAAGCCCAAACAGACTAAAAATTGGCCTACAGGGATAATCCAGGATAATCTTCCTATTTTAAGGGCCACAGCATGAATCACACCTGCAAAGTCCTTTGCCATGTAATGTAACATAGGCACAGGTTCCAGGGATTGGAACCACAGGATGTGGACATCCGTGAAGGGGGCGTTATTCTGCCGACGACAGACAGGGCAAGGTCAAGTCCAGGAGCCCTCACATACTTGTTCTTCAGGTGGGGAACCTAAAGGCTAAATGAAAGGAATGAACAATAATGATGGAATGACAAACAGTGGAAGTGACCGTGGAGGACACATCAAACTCCCACAGGAAGCTGACCGACCTGACCCTGGCAAGGTAAGCCCTTCCAGTCTCATTTTTCCAGGATGGCTGCTTACTGAGTAGAGTCCGCTGCTGACTGCACCATCAGTGGGATTGTCAAGTGAAGGAAGACGAGTGGCGGTGGATCCCCCTGACTAAAGCTGAAGGGGAGGCAATACACAGGAAAACAGCAAAGTACACACACAATTGAAAGAAACGAAAAATGGAAAGAAGCTGGTTATGTGTGAAGAGACAAAAAGTTGTCCACGATCTTACCTCCTTATGAGGCAAAGTTATGAATAACAAAGGCCTTCAATTTCTTCAGAGCAGAAAAAGATGCTGACAAAGTCGGCTTTTTGAAAAGGAGAACAAAGACTGCCAAAGCCTCGATCCGAGAACATTCGGACAGTAGGTCAAATCCTGGCGCTCAAGGACAGTCAGCTCTATCTCCAGTCTCTTCTGCATCATCACGGACAGGCCTTCATTGCCCAGTTTTCTCCTCACCAGGCTGTCACTTAGACACCAACTTTCACATCATTATTATTTTACCCCTTCACGTTCACCGCTTCATTTTAAATCAAACTTTAAACAAAAATTGATTTACCAACCTCTTATCTTTCATTTTAGATTGCAAACCTCTAAATCTCATTTCAGGTTATCACCACACGATAAATTACATAAATCTGAAAATTGATTTTCCACAGGTTTTTCTCACCCTTTACGTTTCAACATGACCAAAGAGCATGATTCGAATTACAGCCCTGCACACCTGACCCACGGCCTGCTAACATTTACGCACATGATCTTTGAATTTCTCTAAACAGAATTCTTTGCCAGGCAGAAACAACTCACTAAAATGTAAATAGCTTCAATGTCCTGCTGGGGTTGTGAGTGTCGTTTCTCTCTTTTGGTTTTCTTGTTTTCTCCCTTAACATGTGTCGGCTTTTTAATCCCATCTGTTACAAAGCACCAGTATCTATCGGGCTTACTGTCCTAGGTTCTGTAGCTATAAAGTTGATATAATAGTCAAAATTGGTTATATTCTGTGTAGAAACTGGAGACGTTTATATGTATCTACTCAACTGTAACTTAGAGAATTTAAATGTTAAAGTAGGTTCTTCCACATGAAGCAGGTAGAGCTGTAGGGAAGGAAGCATCAAGACTGTATAAAGAATATTCATGGGTATACAGGCACACTGCGTTTTACTACACTTGACTTTATTGTGCTTCACAGATGCTGTTTTTTACAAGTTGAAGGTCTGTGGCATCCCTGTCTATCGGTGCCATTTTTCCAACAGCATTTGCTAACTTAGTGTTTCTGTGTCACATTTTGGAATTCTTGCAATATTTCAAACTTTTTCATTTTTATTTTATTTGTTATGGTGATCTGTTGGGATCGGTGATCTTTGATGTCGCTGATATGACTCACTGAAGGCTCAGAAGATGGTTTGCATTTTTTAGCAATAAAGACATCTTAATGAAGGTATGCATGCTGGTTTTTTTTTTTTTTTTAAGGAATTCCTTTATTTTATTTTATTTTATTTATTTATTTTTGGCTGTGTTGGGTCTTCGTTTCTGTGCGAGGGCTTTCTCTAGTTGCGGCAAGCGGGGGCCACTCTTCATAGCAGTGCGCGGGCCTCCCACCATCGCGGCCTCTCTTGTTGCGGAGCACAGGCTCCAGACGCGCAGGCTCAGCAGTTGTGGTTCAGGGGCCTAGTTGCTCCGTAGCATGTGGGATCTTCCCAGACCAGGGCTCGAACCCGCATCCCCTGCACTGGCAGGCGGACTCTCAACCACTGCGCCACCAGGGAAGCCCTGCATGCTGTTTTTTTTAGATACAATGCCATTGCACACTTAATAGACGACAGTATAGTATAAACGTAACTTTTATACGCACAGGGAAACCAAAAAATTTGTGTGACTCCCTTTATTGGATATTTGCTTTACTGCAGTCTTCTAGAACCAAACCCACGATATGGCTGAGATGTGTCTGTATGCGTGCTTGGGGGATGAGGTAGAAGGGTGTATAAGTAGCCAGCAGCCAGTTGTTTCCACTCTCCCTTCTCCACAGAACGGACTTCCTCCCCCACCATTACATTACAGTCATTCTTACCACGACTAGCTGTAGCCTGTTTCAACTGCACTAGATGGTTTCTGTCCCGTTACCTGACTTCTCAGCTGTAACTGATACTATCAATCGCTCCGGGTCCACCAGTTAAAGCAGGGTTTGAACATCGGCACCCACAGCCCTCTCCCTCTCAGTGGTCCGAGCATCAGAACTCTTCCAAGCTCCTAGACTCTCATTACTACCTCAGTCCTAGCAGTTACTAATCTCTGAGTGAACTCAGCATGCACTGTTTGCTTTCAGCACCCAGCAGGAGTTGTGATGGTTTTAAAATATGTCAATAAACTCCCTGATGCTTCCCCCTTCAAGAATGGAGCTGGGAGGAGCTTCAAGATGGCGGAAGATCAAGACACAGAGATCACCTTCCTCCCCATAAATATATCAGAAATACGTCTACGTCTACATGTGGACCAACCCCTACAGAGCACCTACTGAATGCTGGCAGAAGACCACAGACATCCCAAAAGGCAAGAAACTCCCCACGTACCTGGGTGGGGCAAAAGAAAAAAGAAAAAACAGAGACAAAGAATACGGACGGGACCTGCACCAGTGGGACGGAGCCGTGAAGGAGGAAAGGTTTCCACACACTAGGAAGCCCCTTCACGGGCGGAGACTGCGGGTGGCAGAGTGGGGGAGCTTCGGAGCCACGGAGGAGAGCGCAGCAACAGGGGTGCGGAGGGCAAAGTGGAGAGATTCCCGCACAGAGGATCAGTGCCGACCAGCACTCACCAGCCCGAGAGGCTTGTCTGCTCCCCCGCCTGGGCGGGCGGGGGCTGGAAGCTGAGGCTCGGGCTTCGGGTAGGATCGCAGGGAGAGGACTGGGGTTGGCGGCGTGAACACAGCCTGAAGGGGGCTAGTGCGCCACGGCTAGATGGGAGGAAGTCCAGGAAAAAGTCTGGAGCTGCCTAAGAGGCAAGAGACTTTTTCTTCCCTCTTTGTTTCCTGGTGCGCGAGGAGAGGGGATTCAGAGCGCCCTTTAAGGGGGCTCCAGAGACGGGCGCGAGCCACGGCTATCAACGCAGACCCCAGAGACGGGCATGAGACGCTAAGGCTGCTGCTGCTGCCACCAAGAAGCCTGTGTGCAAGCACAGGTCACTATCCACACCTCCCCTCCCGGGAGCCTGTGCAGCCCACCACTGCCAGGGTCCCGTGATCCAGGGACAACTTCCCCGGGAGAACACACGGCACGCCTCAGGCTGGTGAAATGTCATGCCAGCCTCTGCCGCTGCAGGCTCGCCCCGCATCCGTACCCCTCCCTCCCCCCATCCTGAGTGAGCCAGAGCCCCTGAAGCAGCTGCTCCTTTACCCCCGTCCTGTCTGAGGGAAGAACAGACGCCCTCAGGCGACCTACATGCAGAGGCGGGTCCAAATCCAAAGCTGAACTCCGGGAGCTGTGCGAACAAAGAATAGAAAGGAAAATCTCTCCCAGCAGCCTCAGAAGCAGCAGATTAAATCTCCACAATCAACTTGATGTACCTGCATCTGTGGAATACCTGAATAGACAACGAATCATCCCAAATTGAGGAGGTGGACTTTGGGAGCAACGATATATATATATTTTTCCCTTTTTCTCTTTTTGTGAGTGTGTATGTGTATGCTTCTGTGTGTGATTTGTCTGTATAGCTTTGCTTATACCATTTTTCCTAGGGTTCTATTATTTTCTTTCTTTTAGTATACTTTTTAGCACTTGTTATCATTGGTTGATTTGTTTTTAGGTGTGGTTGCTCTCTTCTTTCTTTTTTTATTACTTTTTAAATTTTTTTTATTCTTAATAATTATTTTTTATTTTATTTTATTTTTTCTCCCTTTTATTTTGAGCCGTGTGGAAGACAGGGTCTTGGTGCTCCAGCCAGGCATCAGGCCTGTGCCTCTGAGGTGGGAGAGCCGAGCTCAGGACATTGGTCCACCAGAGAGCTCGCAGCTCCACGTGATATCAAATGGCAAAAATCTCCCAGAGATCTCCATCTCAACGCCAAGACCCAGCTCCACTCAACGATCAGCAAGCTACAGTGCTGGACACCCTATGCCAAACAACTAGCAAGACAGGAACACAACCCCACCCATTGGCAGAGAGGCTGCCTAATGTCATAGTAAGGTCACAGACACCCCAAAACACACCACCAGATGTGGTCCTGCCCACCAGAAAGACAAGATCCAGCTTCATCCACCAGAACAAAGGCACTAGTCCCTTCCACCAGGAAGCCTACACAAGCCACTGAACCAATCTTAGCCATTGGGGGCAGACATCAAAAACAAGGGGAACTACGAACCTGCAGCCTGCGCAAAGCAGACGCCCAACACAGTAAGTTGAGCAAAATGAGAAGACAGAGAAACACACAGCAGATGAAGGAGCAAGGTAAACACCCACCAGACCAAACAAATGAAGAGGAAATAGGCAGTCTACGTGAAAAAGAATTTAGAATAATGATAGTAAAGATGATTCAAAATCTTGGAAATATAACGGAGAAAATACAAGAAACGTTTAACAAGGACTTAGAAGAACTAAAGAGCAAACAAACAATGATGAACAACACAATAAATGAAATTAAAAATTCTCTAGAAGGAATCAATAGCAGAATAACTGAGGCAGAAGAATGGAGAAGTGACCTGGAAGATAAAATAGTGGAAATAACTACCACAGAGCAGAATAAAGAAAAAAGAATGAAAAGAATTGAGGACAGTCTCAGAGACCTCTGGGACAGCATAAAACACACCAACATTTGAATTATAGGGGTCCCAGAAGAAGAAGAGACAAAGAAAGGGACTGAGAAAATATTTGAAGAGATTATAGTTGAAAACTTCCCTAATATGGGAAAAGAAATAGTCAGTCAACTCCAGGAAGCGTAGAGTCCCATACAGGATAAATCCAAGGAGAAACACGCCAAGACACATATTAATCAAACTATCAAAAATTAAATACAAAGAAAAAATATTAAAAGCAGCAAGGAAAAAGCAAATAACAGACAAGGGAATCCCCATAAGGTTAACAGCTGATCTTTCAGCAGAAACTCTGCAAGCCAGAAGGGAGTGGCATGACATATTTAAAGTGATGAAACGGAAAAACCTACAACCAAGATTACTCTACCCAGCAAGATCTCATTCAGATTCGATGGAGAAATTAAAAACTTTACAGACAAGCAAAAGCTAAGGGAATTCAGAAACACCAAACCAGCTTTACAACAAATGTTAAAGGAACTTCTCTAGGCAGGAAACACAAGAGAAGGGAAACACCTAAAATAACAAACCCAAAACAATTAAGAAAATGGTAACAGGAACATACATATCAATAATTACCTTAAATGTAAATGTATTAAATACTCCAACCAAAAGACACAGACTGGCTGAATGGATACAAAAACATGACCTGTATATATGGTGTCTACAAGAGACCCACTTCAGACCTATGGACACATACAGACTGAAAGTGAGGGGATGGAAAAAGATATTCCATGCAAATGGAAATCAACAGAAAGCTGGAGTAGCAATTCTCATATCAGACAAAACAGACTTTAAAACAAAGACTATTACAAGAGACAAAGAAGGACACTACATAATGATCAAGGGATCAATCCAAGAAGAAGATATAACAATTGTAAATATTTATGCACCCAACATAGGAGCACCTCAATACATAAGGCAAATGCTAACAGCCAGAAAATGGGAAATCGACAGTACAAAATCACAGTAGGGGACTTTAACACCCCACTTTCACCAATGGACAGATCATCCAAAATGAAAATAAATAAGGAAACACAAGCTTTAAATGATACATTAAACAAGATGGACTTAATTGATATTTATAGGACATTCCATCCAAAAACAGCAGAATACACTTTCTTCTCAAGTGCTCATGGAACATTCTCCAGGATAGATCATACCTTGGGTCACAAATCAAGCCTTGGTAAATTTAAGAAAACTGAAATCGTATCAAGTATCTTTTCCGACCACAGCGCTATGAGACTAGACATCAATTACAGGAAGAACTCTGTAAAAAATACAAACACATGGAAGCTAAATACACTACTGAATAACCAAGAGATCACTGAAGAAATCAAAGAGGAAATCAAAAAATACCTAGAAACAACAGTGAAAACACGATGACCCAAAACCTATGGGATGCAGCAAAAGCAGTTCTAAGAGGGAAGTTTACAGCAATACAATCCTACCTTAAGAAACAAGAAACATCTCAAATAAACAATCTAACCTTACACTTAAAGCAATCAGAGAAAGAAGAACAAAAAAACCCCAAAGTTAGCAGAAGGAAAGAAATCATAAAGATCAGAGCAGAAATAAATGAAATAGAAACAAAGAAAACAAGAGCAAAGATCAATAAAACTAAAAGCTGGTTTTTTGAGAAGATAAACGAAATTGATAAACCATTGGTCAGACTAATCTAGAAAAAGAGGGAGAGGACTCAAATCAATAGAATTAGAAATGAAAAAGGAGAAGTAACAATTGACACTGCAGGAATACAAAGGATCACGAGAGATGACTACAAGCAACTATATGCCAATAAAATGGACAACCTGGAAGAAATGGACACATTCTTAGAAAAGTACAACCTTCCAAAACTGAACCAGGAAGAAACAGAAAATATAAACAGACCAATCACAAGCACTGAAATTGAAAAACTGTGATTAAAAATCTTCCAACAAACAAAAGCCCAGGACCAGATGGCTTCACAAGAGAATTCTATCAAACATTTAGTGAAGACCTAACACCTATTCTTCTCAAACTCTTCCAAAATATAGCAGAGGGAGGAACACTCCCAAACTCATTCGATGAGGCCACCATCACCCTGATACCAAAACCAGACAAAGATGTCACAAAGAAAGAAAACTACAGGCCAATAGCATTGATGAACATAGATGCAAAAATCCTCAACAAAATACTAGCAAACAGAATCCAACAGCACATAAAAAGGATCATACACCATGATCAAGTGGGGTTTATCCCAGGAATGCAAGGATTCTTCAATACACGCAAATCAATCAATGTGATACACCATAATAACAAACTGAAGAATAAAAACCATATGATCATCTCAATAGATGCAGAAAAAGCTTTCGACAAAATTCAACACCCATTTATGATAAAAACCCTCCAGAAAGTAGGCATAGAGCGAACTTATCTCAACATAATAAAGGCCATATATGACAAACCCACAGCCAACATCATTCTCAATGGTGGAAAATCTGAAATCATTTCCACTAAGATCAGGAACAAGACAAGGTTGCCCACTCTCACCACTATTATTCAACATTGTTTGGGAAGTTTTAGCCACAGTAATCAGAGAAGAAAAAGAAATAAAAGGAATCCAAATCAGAAAAGGAGAAGTAAAGCTGTCACTGTTTGCAGATGACATGATACTATACATAGAGAATCCTAAAGATGCTACCAGAAAACTACTAGAGCTAATCAATGAATTTGGTAAAGTAGCAGAATACAAAATTAATGCCCAGAAATCTCTTGCATTCCTATATACTAAGGATGAAAAATCTGAAAGTGAAATTAAGGAAACACTCCCATTTACCATTGCAACAAAAAGAATAAAATACCTAGGAATAAACCTACCTAAGGAGACAAAAGCCCTGTATGCAGAGAACTGTAAGACACTGATGAAAGAAATTAAAGGTGATACAAATAGATGGAGAGATATACCATGTTCTTGGATTAGAAGAATCAACATTGTGAAAATGACTATAGTACCCAAAGCAATCTACAGATTCAATGCAATCTCTATCAAATTACCAATGGCATTTTTCACAGAACTAGAACAAGAAATTTCACAATTTGTATGGAAACACAGAAGACCCCGAATAGCCAAAGCAATCTTGAGAAAGAACAACGGAGCTGGAGGAATCAGGCTCCCTGACTTCAGACTATATTACAAAGCTGCAGTAATCAAGACAGTATGGTACTGGCACAAAAACAGAAATATAGATCAATGGAACAGGATAGAAAGCCCAGAGATAAACCCATGCACATATGGTCACCTTATCTTTGATAAAGGAGGCAAGAATATACAATGGAGAAAAGACAGCCTCTTCAATAAATGTTGCTGGGAAGACTGGACAGCTACATGTAAAAGAATGAAATTAGAACATTCCCTAACACCATACACAAAAATAAACTCAAAATGGATTAAAGACCTAAATGTAAGGCCAGACACTATAAAACGCTTAGAGGAAAACATAGGCAGAACACTCTATGGCATAAATCACAGCAAGATCCTTTTTGACCCACCTCCTAGAGAAATGGAAATAAAAACAAAAATAAACAAATGGGACCTAATGAAACTTAAAAGCTTTTGCACAGCAAAGGAAACCATAAACAAGACCAAAAGACAACCCTCAGAATGGGAGAAAATATTTGCAAATGAAGCAACTGACAAAGGATTAATCTCCAAAATTTACAAGCAGCTCATGCACCTCAATATCAAAAAAACAAACAACCCAATCCAAAAATGGGCAGAAGACCTAAATAGACATTTCTCCAAAGAAGATATACAGATTGCCAACACACACAAGAAAGGATGCTCAACATCACTATCATTAGAGAAATGCAAATCAAATCTACAATATCACCTCACACTAGTCAGAATGGCCATCATCAAAAAATCTACAAATAATAAATGCTGGAGAGGGTGTATAGAAAAGGGAACCCTCTTGCGCTGTTGGTGGGAATGTAAATTGATACAGCCACTATGGAGAACAGTATGGAGGTTCCTGAAAAAAGTAAAAATAAAACTACCATACAACCCAGCAATCCCACTACTGGGCACATATCCTGAGAAAACCATAATTCAGAAAGAGTCATGTACCACAATGTTCACTGCAGCTCTATTTACAACAGCCAGGACATGGAAGCAACCTAAGTGTCCATCAACAGATGAATGGATAAAGAAGACGTGGCCCATACATACAATGGAATATTACTCAGCCATAAAAAGAAACGAAATTGAATTATTTATAGTGAGTTGGATGGACCTAGAGTCTGTCATACAGAGTGAAGTAAGTCAGAAAGAGAAAAACAAATACCGTATGCTAACACATATATATGGAATCTAAAAGAAAAAAAAAATGGCCATGAAGAACCTAGGGACAGGATGGCAGGAAAGATACAGACCTACTAGAGAATGGACTTGAGGACACGGGGAGGGGGAAGAGTAAGCTGGGACAAAGTGGGAGAGTGGCATGGACATATATACACTACCAAATGTAAAACCGATAGCTAGCGGAAAGCAGCCACATAGCACAGGGAGATCAGCTCGGTGCTTTGTGACCACCTAGCGGGGTGGGATAGGGAGTGTGGGAGGGAGGGAGACCCAAGAGGGAAAACATATGGGGATATATGTATATGTATAGCTGACTCACCCTGTTATAAAGCAGCAACTAACACACCATTGTAAAGCAATTATATTCCAATAACGATATTTTAAAAATAAAAGAATGGAGCTGAATTCCCCTCTTCTTGGGGCCTGGACTTAGTGATTCATTTCTAATAGAGTGTGGCAGAAATGACAACGAGAGGAGAACACAAGTATCTGAGATCAGAACACAGAAGGAATTGTAGCTTCCTTCTTGTTCCCTTGGATCACTTGCTCTGGAGGGAGCCAACTGCCCTATCACAAGGACACTCAATCAGCCCCGAGGATAGGCGGACACAGGGAGAGACTGAGGTCAACAGCCATGTGTGGGGGCCATCTTGGGAGCAGTACTCAAACTTGCAAATAACTGCATCACCAGAACTACCACCCAGCTGAACTGCTTCCAATCTTCTGACACATAGAAATGATGAGATTAAAATTTTGTTGTTTGAAAATCACTAAATTTGGGGATAATGTATTATGCAAGAATAGATAACTAGAACACTAGCATTACATCCTCTCTGAAATACCAAGCATTGTCTTTAATTCCTGACTAGACCCAACCAATACAAATGCCAATATCTTCTGAGCTAATCACTGGCTGGCATTCTTTGGAATGGTTTTTTTAAAATTAAAAGCTAAAAACTTGGACTTTTAATTATAACTTTATCACAATTTTAAATGGTTTAATGGCTCTGATTTAGTGTTTTAATGTATAGGCAGGGAAGACAGACCAATATATAATCATATGATATACATATAGTATATATGTGTGTATATATATATATATATATATATATATATATATATATATTTCATGTGTTCTCTATATAATTTCCCTCCCTCTCTCTCTTTGCCTCTGTCTCCCTCTCCCCTCTAAATAATTCTAGTGAAGATGAGAGGAAACTGAGGTACACTGAAATTTAGAAACTTGCCCAACTTATATAGCTAGTAAGTAGTGGAGCCAAGATTTAAACCAGATTCAATTTCAAATTCTGCACTCATAATCAATTATGCTATGCTGCCTCTCATTGTGTGTGTGTGTGCATGTGTGCGTGTGTGTGTGTGTGTGTGTGTGTGTGAGAGAGAGAGAGAGAGAGAGATCACGTTTTAAGAAATAGGTAGAAGTTCTCAAATTCACCAGCATGTTTACATACATAGTCTAATGCTTGGCTGGTATTTCCTTCCATGGTACTTACACTGTTATTATCACATGGTTTGAACATTGTTAATAGTTAAATATCAACTGTTCTATGCAATGAAGAAAAGATGGACATGTACATATATACATACACACACACACATACACAAATTGGGACACAAAGGACAATGTGGGCTTTTTGGAGAAGGTACGAGATGGCACACATGTAAACAGTAGAATTCAACTGAAATATCTGTAGATCACTTTATAATATGTAATATCATGCCCCAGTACATGATCTACAAATCAGTTATTGAGAGGTGTTTAGTGCAATGATAAACACATCACCTTCACTGTGTTTACTTAAAAAAGAAAAAAAAACATTAATGCAAATCACATTGGGAGATTTTTTATTAATTTAAATTGACATTGTTAATTTTGTCTGCCAAGTCCTTAGTAAATATATCCTTACATGATACAAACCTACAGGTTCTTCTCAATACCACAAGATCATGAGGACTTGCAGATATCAGTGTTCTGTAATGATTAAAACAATGTTCAAATAATTCACAAGTTACTTTACTGAAATACTTAAAAGAATATTCTGGGGAGTGTTTGAAAGGTCTGTTTATAAATAGTGACTTGATATATTTAGTTAGGTGTTGAACATAGACACTTCTTATATAAACATTGTTTTAATACACTGCTCTACTAATGAAATTAGTTATTAGATATAATACATTTCTAACACTAAAGAATAAAGCTTTGTCTTCATATTTATTTCATTCATAAGACTCTTATCAATGAAGAATGCTGTACCCAACAATAATAAACGCATATTGCAAGTGACATTCTGTAAAACTGAAAAAGAAAGCTGCAACAAAACAAACTAGATAACTGCATTACACATTCTTTATACAAACAGCCCATTCTGAACAGAATTAAATGCAGACCAAATGCTTTTAAAAGTTTTTGTGCCTAGACGGTAATTACAATCTTCACACACTAAAGAGAAAAGGAACAATAATAATACAGAACTCAGTATTTTTAACAATTATAAGACATTTAACATCTTCAGTCAACCACTGGGTTCTCAAATCAGATTGGCAACTGAAATTTCACATCCACCTGGGCTTGCTTGGCTAAGGTCACTATCTCAGACAGCTTTACAACCTGAAAGGAAAAAAACAAGCTTTGTCTCTATTTTCATAAAAACATAGACTCAGAACGATTGGTCAATGTAAAATTAATTGCATGTTCAGTCTTTTTCATTTAAAATATCTGGGCTATTCTGACATTGTTATAAATCACTTCACAGTCTTATAAGCATTTGCCACTCTTGAAGGATAGTCAAATCTAACACTGTTCACAACCCACACCATAACCCACTGGATTTTATTCATATATATAATATCAGAAGGTATTAAATAGATACATATCTGATATATGTATATATCTCTGTCATTGCCTAAATTTTATCTATATTTTTTTCCTTTTTTTAAAATTATAGTTGATTTACAATGTTGTGTTAGTTTCAGGTGTACAGAAAAGTGATTCTGTATTTTATATATATATATATATATTCAGTTTTATATATAGATTCTTTTCCCTCATAGATACTGAATACTGCTCCCTGTGCTATACAGTAGGTCCTTGTTGGTTATTTTTTTATATATAGTAGTTTGTATCTGTTAATCCCAAACTCCTAATTTATCCCTCCCCATCTCCCTTTCCCCTTTGGTAACCCTAAGCTTGTTTTCTATGTCTGTGAGTCTGTTTCTGTTTTGTAAATAAGTTCATTTGTGTCATATTTTAGATTCCACATATAAGTGATATCATATGGTATTTGTCTTTCTCTTTCTGACTTACTTCACTTAGAAAGATGATCTCTAGGTCCGTCCATGTTGCTGCAAATGGCATTATTTCATTCTTTTTTATGGCTGAGTAGTATTCAATTGCATATTTATACTACATCTTCTTTATCCACTCATCTGTTGATGGACATTTAGGCTGCTTCCATGTCTTGGCTATTGTAAATAGTGCTGCTATGACCATAGGGGTGCATGTATCTTTTCCAATTATGGTTTTCTCCGGATATATGCCCAGGAGTGGGATTGCTGGATCAGATGGTAGTTCTGTTTTTAGTTTTTTGAGGAACCTCCATACTGTTCTCCATAGTGGCTGCACCAATTTACATTCCCACCAACAGTGTAGGAGGGTTCCCTTCTCTCCACACCCTCTCCAGCATTTGTTATTTGTAGACTAAAATACAGACTGGCCATTCTGACCAGTGTGAGGTGATACCTCACTGTAGTTTTTATTTGCATTTCTCTAATAATTAGTGATGTTGAGCATTTTTTCATGTGCCTGTTGGCCATCTGTATGTCTTCTTTGGAGAAATGTCTATTTAGGTCTTCTGCCTTTATCTTTAAAGACAGAAACAGTGACTGTCTTAGCTGGATACTACAAAATGCAAAGCACATCTAAATAAAAGCAATTCCCTAGTGGTCCAGTGGTTAGGACTTGGCGCTTTCACTGCCGGGCCCCAGTTTAATCCCTAGTCGGGGAACCAAGATCCCGCAAGCCTCTCAGTGCGGCCATAAATAAATAAATAAATAAATAAATCTTTTTAAAAATGTAAATAATCTTAACTTACAATGTTGGGATAGGAGCTTGGGTTTAGGAGTTAGTATTTTACTTTCTGTCAGTAAGTTAACAATTACCAAGCTGAATTCCAATGTTCTCTCTATAATCTGTCTGAGAATATCCAGCTGGTACCATACAACATATACAAATTAAACATATCTAAAACCAAACAACAGATTTAGCTTCTCTCCTCCCCAGCAGAGTAGTTAAGAGAAGGTTTTAAAGTTAGACACCTTAAGTTCAGATCCCACTCTGATGCTTATGAACATGATCCTGAATAAGTTAATTTATCCAGCCTCCGTTTCTTTATCTATAAAAATGGAGATTATTTCACCAAACTTGTATTAAATAAGATAATACTTGAAGGGAAAAAAAGGCTTAGCATTGCATGCACAATAAATTATAAATGGTAGCAGTTGCTAATATTATCATATTATTAATATTGTCATGACTTCCATAACCTCCTACTCAGTAGAAAAACACTACGGACACAACGAAAATCAACTGTTCACTTTTATCTTTCATGGTCTATTTGATCAAGCTCCTATTGATTCTTCTCCTTTCTCTCCATGTCCACAAAGCTTTTCTTAATTCAGGCTCTCATTGCAAACAAGCATATTTTCAGAGAAAAGTTCTAACCTATCCATTCCCTTCACCTCACAGCTAATTATTACACTAGCCAGACTCCTACTGTCTCTCACTCTTCCCTTCAACAATTGACTCCACATCTCAAAGTCAAAACAGGCTTTCTGAAACACTTTCTCCCTACCATTCCCTTGCTCAAAATCTTAATTTAAACTCAGAACTGAGTGTAAATTCCTCTGTCTCTAAACTGCAGTTGAATTTTATTTACTAAGTTTTTTCCCAAAGTATGTCCTAAAGAAGGAAATAAGACCTTTATTATTCTTATGAAAAGATATCACATTAACAAAGCAAATCTCAAAAGCCTAGTTACTGATTAAACCATATAGCACCAAAGAGTATTCTGTGAAACGTCTATAAACATAGGTGGGAAAGAATCAGAAGTTCTCATTTAAAAACATCTCAGTATCTACTAGGGAGTGTGCACCAAGATATAGTGTTAAGTAAAAGAAATGAGGTAAAATACATGTTACCATCATATAATGTGGGAAAGTGGAGAGATATATGTATATGTACATCTATATGTATACACATACATTATTTGCTTGTTTTTAAAAAAGTGAAAAGACGAACAAAAAAATGCTAAGAAAACGAAAAAACTGGTTACCTATGGGGAAGGAACAAACAGGAATAGGTATAAAGGCTAGATTCTCTAAGTATACCTTGTTTTACAGTTTGACTTTGGAAATATTATAACAAAAAAATTCTTAAGCCATTTCTTTAAAATAAATAAATGAAGCTAACCATGCATCAAAGGTGGGATAAAACAGAGAACTGTTTCATGTGAATTTTAAAATCCAGCAAATTATGGGAAATACTTCAAAGGACAAAAAGAACTGTGCATACAAGTCTTGAACTACTTTCAGTAGTCATATTGTTGGTATTATTATTCTAAAACTGTCATGTCTGTATCGAGGGACAAAGCAAAGGAATATTTATGTTAGTACAGAATGGGAAAAAAGAGAAACAGATATCAGATAAGAAAAAAAAACTGTACCTTGGATTTGCATTGGAAATATTGGAAGTATGTACTCATATGTTTATCTCTTTAAAAAATACATATTTTCCTAGATTTGTCACTTAAAAGTATCTAGAAACAATGAGCAACCCAATAGTTGTAAGTACCCTTAAAGCTTAAATTGTGCTGTCTATAAACACCATCTGGCTGATTCTAGGTCTGCAGCAAGAAATGTAAAGATGAGCCTGAAAAATCTCATCATATAAGAAAGCATATCACAGGGCACATAGGAAGGACTCAGGAGTCAACTTGAAGAGGTTCCCACTGACCAAAGGTGAGATAATCTAAGCATCAATAAAAATAACTAAAATGGACTGAACCATATCAAATATAAATCCATGAGTTCAAAATAGCATGTGCATACACGCGTGCATGCAACACACAACACACACACCTAAAAACAAAAACTAAGAAACAAAAAAGCCTGGGTCACTTTAGTAGGCCATAATGGAACAAACCCATTATTTTGAAAACTGATCAATAAAACCAAAGAATTAAGTAAGTATCCTGCTTTTTCTATGAAAAATGTACTTCACGCCAACAAATAGTTGATACAAGAAAGTTTCGCTTTTTATAAGTATTCCATATAATAAATAATCACAGTTAGAAAATCACCACTTTGCATAAACAAAATATTGGATCTAAGTTATGAATGTCAATGACTGCTAGTATTACAAAAATAGAAATTATCTGACATTTATATACCTCCTTATGGAATTACACAAAATCAACCATAAAATATTCTTGCTCCCCGCTCCTCAAAATCAAATACATATATATGATCAAACCTATAGATTGAACTACCAGTTTACAGGAAATACAGGAGCAGAGGAACATGTTAAATGACACCCCATGAATACAAACATTAAAATCCAGACTATAGGAATCACTACAAGACCATCAGCCTGGTTTTTTCAACAAATAAAGTTAAGAATAAAAAAAGAGGCAAGGGAGAATCTATAAAAAGAAATTTAGTGATATATTAACCAACTGCAAGCACAGACTTATTTTGATCCTAATTCTAACAAAGAACCTAGGCAAAAAATATTTAAGAGAATCAGGGAAATTTCAACACTGACTTGATTCTTTTTTTATTAAACATAAACATAACACCACTATCCCATCTGAAACAAGTAATAATAATTCCTTTATACCATCAATACCTGTATCTTTTACAGATACATGATGATAAGTGTGAAATAATAGAATGTCTGGGATTTGCTTCAACATAATCATGGGCAAGGAAGGAAGTAGGTAAGAATAAGATGAGACAAGATTGAGCATGAGCTGGTAATTGTCTAAGATGGGTGATAGGTATATGGGGTTCAATACTCCTAGTGTTTAGCTGAAACACTAATTATTAGCAATATTAGCTGGTTCAGTTTAGAATCTAAATGTTTATAAATCTTTCATACACTGCAAATTTATCCTCAGATCAACATAACCTGTTTACCATTTTAGCAGCTTCATCCAAGTCATCACAAGCAAGAATTTTAAGTCCACTGTCCGCTATCAGTGCCTTAGCATCATCCACTCGTGTACCTGGAAATGATTTATGCAAATACAGACATTTTAAATATCTACACAGAATCATTTAAAATGTTTGTCACAATATACATTTACAAATATGAAATTTCAACTAACTTCCGTCATTTAATACAAATGCTTCTAAACCAAAGAAAATACTATAAAAACCTGGAGTTACCTCGTGAAATACTTTGCCTTATCACATTAATGGTAATTCAGACAAGTAAGAATTCAAGATACACACAACAAATAAATAATGTATCAACTTACACCAAGCAAAACTATGAACAATTTTGCTCCAATGTTAGAATTTTTTTTTAAGCCACGTTTTAAAAATTCCCTACTATACTCTCATTTTAAAAATACAGCTATTGGGACAAAGTAAGAGAGTGGCATGGACATATATACACTACCAAATGTATAATAGATAGCTAGTGGGAAGCAGCCGCATATCACAGGGAGATCAGCTTGGTGCTTTGTGACCACCTAGAGGGGTGGGATAGGGAGGGTGGGAGGGAGATGCAAGAAGGAGGGGATATGGGGATATATGTATTCGTACAGATGATTCACTTCGTGATAGAGCAGAAACTAACACACCATCGTAAAGCAGTTATACTCCAATAAAGATGTTAAAAAAAATATATAGCTATTTAAAACTAAATTTAAAACTAAATTGAACCAAACCCCTTGGAATTATGAACTTTTAAGCAATTAGAGTTCACAGAACAACTGCAAGATCCTTTTACACTTACCTTGTAACCGTACCACAATAGGTATTTTAATTTCCAAATCCTTTACTGCCATGACTATACCCTGTGCAATAACATCACACCGCATGATTCCTCCGAAGATGTTGACCAGAATAGACAGTACCTGCCAATAAAATGTTTTAGTAGATTAAAATTTTAAGGGAATGACTATTTTTCCTTCCTTCCCAAGAAAACACTAGTATCTGTGCCTTATAATAAAAATTAACTCCGTGGAAACATTTTCAGACCAAACAGCCATACTCTCTGCATACAGCTCTCATCATTGAAGTCTGTGCAGTCCACCACCCAGCAAAACTTATTTCCCCTCCTTGGGTAATTTCAACACCTGGCTCACAGTCTCTTCTCTCCTGTCACATGTTAACAAGACCTCCTGATTCCATTTACTTGTTTCCTATTAAGCATAGCCATTACCAACATTACTAACCCAGACCATGTTGTAAGACAACATCATATGCAAGATCTCCAATTTAGTCCTCATTAACTATCATCTCTTCATTTTTCCCCATCAACTCTACCAAGTTTTCACACAAACCAGGCCCTCAAAATTACTCAACATCTGTATGGCCACTCCTGGCTACACATCACATCCAAACCTCAGGGCCTATTTGGGTTGGCATTCTTTCATCATCACACTGATAGTCTGAATCGCTGTTCTTCTATCCTTTAGAAAAAAACCTTATTTGTTTTTTAAAAAGAGGCTTAGTTTATTCAGCTACACTAGAACTTCTCAACCAGTGAGATACAAATGGGTTATAGACACACCAAGATATTGTTCCCCTCACCCCTTAGAGCAGGGGTCCCCAACCCCCAGGCCACGGACCGGTAGCAGTCCGCGGCCTGTTAGGAGCTGGGCCGCGCAGCAGGAGGTGAGCAGCGGGCGAGGGAGCGAAGCTTCATCTGCTGCTCCCCACCGCCCCCCACCGCCCCCCGCTCCCCACCGCCCCCCACCGCCCTCCACGCTCCCCCCTGCCCCCCACCTCCCCCCTGCTCCCCACCGCCCCCCACCGCCCCCCCCCCGCTCCCCACCGCCCCCCACCACCACCACCCCCACTCCCCATCCCTGGAGTTACCGCCTGAACCATCCCCCACCCCAACCCCATCCGTGGAACAACTGTCTTCCACGAAACCAGTCCCTGGTGCCAAAAAAGCTGGGGACCGCTGCCTTAGAGCAATTAGGAAGGTTCTGGGACAGCTGGCACCTTGAGCCAGTGGCCTCTGACAACAAGCAACCTTCCCCATGTACCTCCCGTGCCCCACTGAAATGTTACTTTCTGTGAATGCCATGACAGGAAAAAAGTTGAGACACACTGAGTTATACTACGCATTCCTTACCTTTACCACTTTTATTTCTATACTTCAAGAAATAAAGGTCTAGAATTCATAATGGAACAGAACTCACAGTGGACTCTGGCACCCTCCCATCTCACCCCCTCCCACCGCATTTGGGACAGCTACAGTATGCACCATAGGCATCATCTAGCACTTGAGCCTTAGAGTGACTGGAGCTCTACCGTGTCACTTTTACCTCCAGTCCGTATCAACTGATTACTACCAAGGACAAATCCTTGACCTGACCAGAATGAACGTCTCTAGAATATCAAATGTGTAAATCCCACTCTTGCTCAACCTCCTCTCCTTTCACTTAACGCCTTTCATCTCTAACTCTATCAAATCCAATCTTTTAAAGCCTCTAGTGCCTCAACCCCTTCCTAATCAACCAGTCTATCAGCTCTCCCCCAATCTGGCGTGCTTCACTATAGAGCCTAGAAGCCACAGCTGAGCAAATCAATGACACTGTTGTGGGCACACTCAGCTTCCTCATAGCCACTCCTCTCTCATACCCAGTCTACCTGCCATCCCCATTCAAATAATGCACGATTCCAGCCTATTAGTTTATCCAATCCAACTTCAAGAAAAGCAAAAGAGTGGGAAAAAACAAAACCAAACACCAAACCTGTGAAACACAAGCATAACCTGAAGAGCAGTATAATAATGATTCATCAGCAATAGGCTGACTCATACCTTAGGAATCTGACTCATACCTTTCAACTCTCTTCATGAGCCTCCTATCCCACTTCAAACTCTCTAACTTCTAGCATATGATCTTCCTTTTCCAGTAATACCTTAAGGAGTAACCTCCTCTCCAAAACTAACCTCATCACTAATTACCGTACTGTGTCTCCTCCAGGTCTTCACTCCTTTAGCTATATTCACTCTCTCCTTTATCTTCAAATCTCTTCTCCAGCTAGAAACAGCCCATCTTCTTGGTCTTCTGCACAAACACGCGTACACCGCACAGCTCTTCTCAAGCCGACCTCCACTCAACTGCGAGCACTACGTCCTTCTGTGCCTCCTCAGACCCCACCGCCGAAGGAGTAACTCTCCTGTGTGACTCCACACCCTCAGGTCCCAATCACAACTCAACCCACTGCAGCCTGGCCTCCGCCCCCATCTCCTCCCTTTCAGCATCTAACACTGCTGCCCATTCCCTTACTTCTCAGAACTCTTCACCCTGGCCTTTGATGTCACCACTCTCTCCTGATCTGCAACTATCTCTGTCAGTTTGTTCTCTCCCTCTTTTATTGGGTCTTCCTTCCTTATTCAATCCTTCAGCACTGGGTGGGAGGAGCCAGGTTCCATTCTTGGTTTCCTCAAATCACTTGCATGAGTCATATCACCAATGCCTAACACTTCAACTTTTCCCAATATACTGAGGACTCTCAAATACACATCTGACCATTATAGGAAGAATATCTTTACAACTATCTACCAGGTATAATCATCACAGGGCAAACTTAACACATTCATTCAAAAATACCAAATTTCTTTACTTTGCCTCTGACAGCACAAAAGATATCACCAACCAATGATTCTCTGCAGCCAGAAGTCCTAACCAATCCCTCACCATGCCACGCCCAAAAAGGAAAAAAATGAACTTAAGGATTCTATCTCAGCAGTGTAGGTTTCATTGCTTTATTCTTACTGACACTGCCTTTGTTATGGACCTCTTCATCCTTCCAAACAAGCAGGTATAATAACCAAATTGATCTCTCCTGCCAGTGTCTCCTTATTCTCCTTTTCAGCCTTTACTAGCAGAATTACCTTCTTTTTTAAAAATAAAAAAACAAAAAGGTAAGGAGTTGATATATGTATTTGTAAATGTGCTGGGGTAGAAGTGTTAAATTCAAAACTCCTTAGCTATAGATACAGGGATCTTCACAACTTGGGTCTCAATTTGCCAACATTACTTCTTATCATTCATCCCAATAATGCTATATCTTTATGCATAAGCATCTTACCAATCCATGAACACAGTGGCCCTCTCTGGACCCCATGCCTCTGCACATTTCCTTCCCCTTGCCCAACTCATTCAATTCTCAACACAGTTCAAGGTATCTTGATCCCTACCAATGACAAATTCTCAGTCTAAATTCAGTAAGACTAGTTTACACGAAGGCCATTATCTTATTTCCATAAGCCTTAAAAAACCCACATTGGTCACACAGTAGATATATTCCTTAAAAAAAAATCTGATGAATGATAATATGTCTGTTTCTTGGATCACAATGCTTCACATCTCTTGTATTCTGATAATCATTTATAAATTCATAATTATAAATTATGGCATATCTATATATGACAGATTATGCAAACATTACAATGAGTGTTTTAGAATAATACTTTACACAAAAAGTGCTCAAGACATGTTAGCAAAAAAAGACTCAAAATGTGTGTATTAAAAGATATATATATGAATGGGTGAAATATATGGCATGTGAATTATATCTTTTTTTATTTTTGGAAGCTGGGTTTTGTTTTGTTTTGTTTTTTTTTGGTTTATTTTTATTTCTATTTATTTTATTCATTTATTTTTGGCTGCACTGGGTCTTTGTTGCTGCGTGTGGGCTTTCTCTAGTTGCGGTGAGCGGGGGCTACTCTTCCTTGTGGTGCACAGGCTTCTCCTTGCGGTGGCTTCTCTTGTTGCGGAGCATGGGCTCTAGGCACGCAGGCTTCAGTAGTTGTGGCACGCAGGCTCAGTAGTTGTGGCGTGCGGGCTCTAGAGCGCAGGCTCAGTAGTTGTGGCACACAGGCTTAGTTGCTCCACAGCATGTGGGATCTTCCCGGATAAGGGCTCGAACCCGTGTCCCCTGCATTGGCAGGCAGATTCTTAACCACTGCGCCACCAGGGAAGCCCCGTGAATTATACCTTAATAAAGCTGTTTCTAGAACGATACATATGCAATGTGTATGATTGTATGTGTGAAATATATAAGCATTAACAAGTCTTAAAGAAAATAAATCAAATCAATAGTAACAAAAGTTATGTCTGGATAGAATTAAAGATGATTTTTATTTCCTTTTTAGCTTTACAGACTTTCCAGATTTCTGGCTTTTTTGGTCAAATAACATCGCCAAAATTTTTTCTATAGTAATGGGTTCTCATGCCAAATCACTACCATTTATAGTATTATCTAATACCATCCAGTATTTCTTCACCTTGTTTTCTAAATCACAATGGGAAAGTTTATCTTTCTTTCTTGCTAACTTTTATTTTATTGATTTCAGCAAATTTTTCCAAACTATTGAGGACTTTTGAATTTTAACGCTCAACTACTGTAACGACCACATTTACTAATTAATCAAGTTACTTCTCGCCATTCAAATTCTAAAACATAAGTTCTGCCCCTACCTTTTTATCTGAAGTGATAAGTTTAAATGCTTCTGTTACTTGATGGACTGTGGCACCACCACCAACATCAAGAAAGTTGGCTGGAGTCCCTCCATGAAGCTTTATTATATCCATTGTGGCCATTGCCAAACCAGCACCATTTACTATCAAGAAGGGAAAATGATTTGTATAAGCAACAAACACAGAAAATAAATTAAGCTTAGCCAATCCAACTCTTAACACAAAAACAGGTGGTACCTAGACAGCCTATATTTCCATCTAGGCCAATGTAGTTGAGATCTGCCTTAGCTGCATCTTTGTCCCTTTCATCTTCCTGGGTCCAGTCCTGTAGGTCAAAGATTTTCTTCTGGCGATAAGCTGAATTAGAATCAAAATTGATCTTTGCATCCATACATAGCACTTTGAAGGAAAAAAAGAAAGTGATGTTAATTTCAAGACAGACACAATAAACTATACAGTAATCAAATGTTTTTGACTTCAGAAGAAAAACACATTTTGTTACTTACTGAAAGTATTTCAATTTATGTTCACAATTAATTCAAACTGTTTCTTGAAAAAGAATATGTGAGAATTAAAACTGTCCCATCAAAGTTACTGGTTCTACACCTATCCTAAGCAACAGATAAAGAAGCGAAAAAAAAAACCCTCAAAAGCATTTAATTTTCTTTTTAATTACCAAGAATTAACTGTCCATGCTCCTAGCTAACTCCTTTGCTTGGGCCCAGGGTCTCAACTCAAGGGGATTGTTCCACTAATTCTGTCTTTCCTGCACTGTAAATTCCACCCCACCCCACTTTGCTATTGGCTAAATCAAACTGACTTGTTAAAATGCTGTTCTTTCCCCCACCTTAATAAAAAGAAAGAAAAAACTCTTTACTCCCTACCTCCCCCCACCCCCTTACTCTCGTCTTTCTATACAGCATAACTCATGGAAAGAGTTGTCTCTTTAAACCTGGGGTCAGCAAACTATGGCCTATGGGCCAGATTCAGCCTGTGCTGGTTTTTTTATGGCCTGTGAGCCTACGAAGGGTTTTATATTTTTAACAGGTTATGAAGAAGAAAGAAGAAAGAAAGGGTAAAGGAAGAAAGAGAAGAACAAGTAGAGAAACAGCAGTAACTGAGACTACATCTGCCAAGCCCTGCTTAAAAAACTCCCCGTACCAAGTTTTTCTCCTGCCATTCTCTCTTAAATCCACTCTAATCAGGCTTTTACCTCCAGCACTCTACCAAAATGGCCCTTATGAAGGTTAATTCTCTGACTTCATCTTTCAATATGTACTCTATCCCTTCCTTGCTCCAATGTAACTACAACTTTCTCCTTATTCCTGAACAGATAGAGGCTAAAAGAACTGAGCAGTTTCAGCTGCTGCACAAAACAAAAGACAAAGTTTAGAGTCAGCCAAGTTAACTATTAACAACAAAAAACAACATTCTTTCAGAGGAAGATGATAGAATTCAGTCTCCCAAAATGTCTAGTATACAACTAGAAATTACTAGATCTGTGAAGAAACAGGAAAATGTAACCAACAGCAAAGAAACAAAGCAGGCAAGAGAAACCAAACTCAAGATGACTCAAATTTTAAAGTATCAGAGGACTGTGAAATAGCTATTTTAAACATGTTTAATGATTTAAGGGAAAATATGGTCATAATAAAGCACCAGGTAAGTAATCTCAGCAGAAAATAAAACTATGAAAGGAACCATATTGAAAATTTGGAACTAAAAAGTACAATATCTGAAATCACTGGTGAATGATAATATGTATGTTTCTTGGATTATGATCCTTCAGATCCCTTGTATTTTGATAATCATTTATAAATTTATAGTTATAAATTGTGGCATATCTATATATGACAGATTTTACAAATATTAAAATAAGTGTTTTAGAAGAATGCTTTAGTAAATGCAAAAAGTGCTCAAGATATGTTAGCAAAAAAATCTGCATATAACTTTACAGTTGGCCCTCCATACCTGCAGTTTTGCATCCACAGATTCAACCAACCACGGATTATGCAGTACTGTAGTACATACTTATTGAAAAAATAATCTGCTTATAAGTGGACCCTCACAGTTCAAATTCATGTTGTTCAAGAGTCAACTGTATATCTATTAAATTAATAAAATTAACATGCCATTCAAAAAACAATGAGGAACACATAGTAAAGGCATTAATCCTTAGTAGGCCTCTAAAGTATATAGACTCAAGACGATAAAGACAGGTTCACTCAGGTGATGGTGATTCTCCAATAAAAACATACTTGGGGTGAAATACCTAGGAAGCATATTTCCTAGACCCAAGCTCTGCAACAGTCAGTAGAACCAGCCACTGACAACTCTGCTAACAGCAAGGGTATGTGTAATATCAGTAAACAGAGCCCATACTTAATTCATAGTGTTCAAAAGAGGAAAAACTTTTAAGAAATGTACATTTTGGGTTTTTTCCCCCCTAGAAGTCACAAATGCACCAGGCCAAAATTAATTCCTTACTTGGAGATTTCTCTCAACTGATTTCAGGTCCATAGGTAAGATAATCAAGACAACTGGCATCCTGGGGAGACTAATATCAGTCCATTCTCTTTCATTCAGCTTTCACTGAGTTTCTGCCATGACCCTTGATAAAACGAAGTACATGGTTCTGAGAACATTATTATGCCTGAGATCACTGTCCCTGGCAGTGGGAATGGCTTGAGTTCTGCGGGGGTTTTTTTCTCCAAATTTGGTAATTGAGGGCCAAAGCTGTGGTAAACTTATATGTATTATTAACCTTTTGTACACTTTTAGAATTCAGGCACATAAGAGATCTGAAATTCAAATAATATAACTTCTGAGATCACAAAGAAACTCTACCCATTCCTATGACAGACAGTCCAAACTGCCATGGCTAAAAGAATTTAAAAACCATCTAGAATTCATAACCTCTCATTCAATCAAAATATTTATGAAATTAGAAAGAACATTAATTTCTTTGAACTTCTAACTCAGATAAGAGAATGTGACTTGGGACTTCAGTTCTCTAGGTCCTCTGGACTTTTATCACATTTGGACTTTAAATCCAGCTGTGTCTTTATGTAATTTACTAACAGAGTATTTTAATGCCATAATCTAATCTCACTGATGAACTTTTGAAATTCCAATAGACAACCTGACTGAACATAATGTGGTGTCAGAAACAGAAAAGAATAAATTTTCAGAATTGAGCATAACACTTTCTTAAAGCTGATACCGGTGTACTATTTTGACGCATTTTAGAAATTTCTGGGGGTAAAAATCCAAACTACCTATAGATGCTCCCATAATAGCCAAAGGAACAATGGCTGGGATTGGAAAGGCAGCCTCAAAGTCAGAACAAGATTACCCAAACAGACAGGTAACCTTTCCTCCCTCAAGAGCTCCACATCCACCCTGATAGATCACAGGCTTGATGGCTGAGCTCAGTGGGTAAAGAAAATACTAAGGAATGTTTGGGGAGGAGGGGGCGGGATCAAATCTTCCCCACTCCTGATGCTTCCTTTCACATTCAAAGGATTCACTTAGTATAAGATCTGTCTCTCACTGTCTCTTTACTTAATTCTTCCCAGAGGAAAGGAAGCAAATTATCTGTCTAGTTAATCTAGATATTATAAAACTAGGCATGCATAATTCTGCTCAATCCTTCTTCCTCTTGGAGTAAACTTCCCACAGCGAGCAACCATTTCCAACTGCTATTCCCAAGGCACAGTCTATCCCTGAAAGGACTGCCCTGTTAAAGGCTCATATTTGAATAGATTTATTAAGTCTGTCTAATTGTGTAATTTAGTTGTCAGATCCATTTTAATTAGAACTCTGTCAGGGAAGATCAGTAATCACTGGAAGATCTCTCGGAAACTCCAATGATGGCAATGGTATGATAAGCTATTTAAGCAACTGTATTCAAATATATATATATATTTTTTTTATATTACCCTATGTTTTCAGAGCGTTACTAGGAAAATAAGTCTAGAGTCTATAAGCTTTCTTCTTACAATTATTCAAACAATTAAACCGATACAAATTAAGAGGTATACTTCATTCTATGCAGCATATATATTCCAAAAAAACTGTGCACAAAGGAAATAATTCCAAATTTAGTCATTCAAAATATCCTTAAACTACTATTTTAAGGAATACTATGATAATTTCCCCAAATGTATATTCTATTTTGTCATATGGTAACTTAGTACCAAAAGGAGATAAATATCTATATTTTCTATTTTTTTAAATATTACTTTTGAAACTCAATATGAACCTTATAAATAAAACATATCAATCTGCATATGTTTATAACTACATAGTCTGCATTGGTCTAAAGCCTCCATTCAAAATATATAAAGAAAGTACTGTGAGAAATGTAGGTCTGCTAACAGAGCCTGAGCTTGAACTCATCTGTAAAATAAAGCCTTCTCCTTTCCATTCCCGCTGCCTTTGTTACCTCCTGCTTGGACTACTGCTACAGCTTCCTAACCTAAAAGATATACCTTATCGCTAATCTCTTCCTACTCCAATAATGCTGATATACTACTACTCTCTACCCAAAATATCCCTGTCATACAACTGTGTCATATGTAAGAGTACAAATTCTGCAGTTGACTGTTTAGATTCACCGCCCATTTCTACCACTAGCCATGTGTCCCTGGGCAAGTCACTTAACCTCTTGGTAACTCAGTTTCCTAACCTATAAAATAAGGATAGTGATAGTATCTACCTCACAGAACTGCTATAAACATTTAATGAACTATAGGGGTCCATATCTGAAAAGTTCTTACAATAGTGCCTAGCATATAGTATTTGCTATGTTTTCGTTAAATAGAGGGAAAATATTTTTTAAAAAAATAAACTTTACTATAGGAAACCAAAGTATACTTAGAATGTCTCTTCTGTATGGTCAAAATTCAAAACTATGTACTACGAAAGAAGAAACTGAAAATAAACCAAAACATGGGAGACAAGCTGAAACTGAATAGAGATATTTTTCAAAGACTAAGGAAAACAAATACAACAATAGAATTAAAATCTTCAAATGAAGAACAAAATCAACAGTCTCTGTATACCAGCAATAAACAGTAAGAAAATACAATGGCAGGGGCTTCCCTGGTGGCGCAGTGGTTGGAAGTCTGCCTGCCAATGCAGGGGACACGGGTTCGAGCCCTGGTCTGGGAGGATCCCACATGCCGCGGAGCAACTAGGCCCGTGAGCCACAACTACTGAGCCTGCGCGTCTGGAGCCTGTGCCCCGCAAGGGGAGAGGCCGCGATAGTGAGAGGCCCGCGCACCGCGATGAAGAGTGGCCCCCGCTCACCGCAACTAGAGAAAGCCCTCGCACAGAAATGAAGACCCAACACAGCCATAAGTAAATAAATAAATAAATTTATAAAATTAAAAAAAAATGATAATGGCAGTTAACTTAAAAAAAAAAAATACAACGGCAGAAAAGATCCCATTCAAAATAGCAACAAAAATGTATTTCTACAAATAAATCTAAAAAGAAATATAATACCTACCAAAAGAAAATAAGTCTTATTTAAAAAAATATAAATCAAGACTTACATAAATGGAAAAATAAGGTATTTCTAGTTGGAAAAACTGATTACTAGGAAGATGTTAATTTTTCCCCAACAATTTATAGGATGAATACAATTCCAATAAAATTCCAGTATGATCGGTTTTGAAACCTGACAAAAGGATTCTAAAGGTTGCCTAGCAATAGGAGTTAGTAATTTGACATCCAAGTACCAAATGCAGGACCAAAGGCTTCAAGGAGTTTGAGAACACCTAAACTTCATGAAAAACAGTGCATATGCACATGCACACATGGGAACACTGGTGCAGACTCCTTGGTGAGGGTTACTCGCTTTCATGCAATTTTCACTGCGTTTCTTAAAATTTGTCCTTGACCCACGAAGGGTTAAGTAATGCCAATCTAAAAGAATAAATAGGTAAGAACTGCCTCCCTTAAAAAAAAATATCGGTTTCATACAGATAATTCTCCTTCACTGGACATTTCATTTTTAAAATGTGCATCAGCCCTCACTCTTTAAAAAAATTTAATTATTTTTAGTTTTATAAACTACCTCTACAATCACAAGAAAATTTACTCATTTTTCTTTATACAACCATATAAATGACCAGCTAAAAATTGACTTCTATAATAATGAATATAACTAATTAGAAGTATAAAAGTGAAAGAGATCTACAAATGCTTAAGAAGATTAGAAATGTCCAAAGAGACTTGAAACAAAATCAAACAAATCACAGCAACAGAAGCACTTAATGTAAAATATCAAGAAAAATTTAGGCTACAATAAAGCAACTTATATTTTTAGAAAAACTATACATGGAAGGCATGATAATTCAAAACCTGATTTACCTTTTAAACATACGTAAAAGAAAAGCTGTCAAAGTGACAAGCTAATCTTACTTCCCTAATATTAAAGGACTATAGTATCAGAATACACACTTTGTACAATAACAATCATGGTGTCTCTAAAGTTTGAAACCTGGGGAGACTAAAATGGCTAATTCCCCAAAACTACAACTATATATTCACTACCGTAGTGGATACTCTAATCCATCACTGCCCAACAGAACTTTCTGCAATGATGAAATTGTTCTTCATGTCTGCTGTCCAATACAGAGCTGTCCAATACATGGGGCTACAGAGCACTTGAAATGTAACTAGTGCAACTGAGAAATATTTTAATCTTATATCATTTCAATTAATTTTAACTGCCACATGTGCCTGGTAGCTGCCATACAGTGCAGCTTTAACCCCTCTGTGTGTACATAAATATATATTTAAGGTGTTTGTTTTAAAGGGTCTCTTTAATATTTGTTCACATTCACTCTTTTCATTATAAAATAAGCTTCTACATAGAAATGAGTTCACTTCCTTATGAGTTCAACTTCCTCAGTGAAGAATATGATAAGTGGATAAACAGACAATCAATGTTTGATAAAAGAAGATACTTTACCAGCTCCGTCTGAATCCTCTACCATTGGATTTATTTCTACCATGGTTGCATCATATTTCAGAAAAAGGTTGTAAAGCTTGATCATGTTTTCTGCTGCAGAATCCACAATGTTGGCTGGAAATCCCATCTTCTGTGCAAGCTGAAAGCAATTTGTCTCTTTATTATAGGAATGCTGTATACATCCAATCAACATTAAATTATTACAAATAAAAACCTTGTAGTTTATCATTTAAATAATAAGCATGACTCATTTATGGTCAAACATTAATCACTGAAATAGCATCTACTATCACTAAATGGTTAAACAAAAGTTTTTATTCAAAATCCTCACAAAGCAGGTAGTATGCCCATTTTACAAAGAAAGAGATCCAGAGAGGTCAAATGACTTGTCATTCGCCTCAATTCCTGTTCCTGTGTTATTCCATAGCCTCCATACTACCACTAAGCCTTATGGCCAACCTAAACTGAAAAAAGAGGCTTATATTTTATTAAAACTACATATAAAAGGTAGACTGATAATCCAAATGGTCTAAAAACAATGGCCAAAATATTAACTCACCCTATTTTACCTTTTAGGTAATTTATGAAGAGTGTCTACCAAGCAATGAAGACACATCGTCAAACAAGTATTATCCTATTCATTCAAAAATCTACTGAACACCTAATATATGCTACATTCAAAAGATATACAGGTACTTAAGCTTCTAATCTAGTAGAAGGGTTTACAGTCTTGCGCAGAGATTCCTCCCTAAATATACCTGAAGAGCTTTTTATTTCCTTTCAATTTTTATTTATCTATTTATTTATTTTTGGCTGCGTTGGGTCTCCGTTGCTGCACATGGGCTTTCTCTAGTTGTGGCGAGAGGGGGCTACTCTTCGTTGCGGTGCACGGGCTTCTCATTGTGGTGGCTTCTCTTGTTGCGGAGCATGGGCTCTAGGCGCGCGGGCTTCAGTAGCTGTGGCGCATGGGCTTAGTTGCTCTGCGGCATGTGGGATCTTTCCGGGCCAGGGATCGAAACTGTATTCCCTGCATTGGCAGGCAGATTCTTATCCACTGTGCTCTTCAGGGAAGCCCTGAAGAGCTTTTTAAAAATACATACACCAAGGTCTCAACCCAGAAGTTGTGGTTCACAAGTTCTATAGTGGACCAAAAATCCATAATATTTTAAAGTTCTATAAGCAATTCTGAACCACGGGTATAGAAGCCACATGTCTCTTTTTTTATCCTAACTGTTGCAGCTGCTCAGGAAAACTATGGAGTAGTTTTCTCCTCTCTTCCAATTGCTATCTAAGGCTACGATACATCTGACTTTCAATAACAGAAAATATTAAATTCTTTGAAAGTGAATGTGATTCTTGCAAGAAGACAAATGCAAATAATCAAATGAAAATAAAGTGGATGATCAAACTAAGAAATGTAATTTTGGGTTAAAACATTTCAAAAAAAGAATAATGAGAAATAAAGTGCCATTTCATTTAGAAAGATTTTCACTAGGTTATAATCTACTGTTTTAAACGTAAACATCTGAGAATTGCAAAAGAATTCTGATCAGCCCAGTATGACATTAGTTTGTCTAGCACTGTGCTGGGAACTATTTCTGTTCATCCATCACTCAAAAAGGTACAATCTTAGTAGATTATTCCTTCAAGTATTCTTGTAAATCAAGTGTTTTCTTTCTCATTTAAATTTAAGTCTCCAGTCATCACTCTCACATAACTACCTAATAAATCAAATCTCTGTCCCCTTTAAACATTTATACCATTCACTTGCCTAAATGACGTGCTTCACGCTTTAGCAGGGAAATCTTTGTATCAGTCAAAATTCCTGCTCTACTGTACTTCAATACCATAAGCTTCTTTTGACAGTTTCCTAATAAGAGATGTTAATTTCATTCAATTTAATATTCAAACTTCTTTTTAAGATGGGTCACTCATTTTTTATATATAAACTAAACAATTTAATAGCAGTATTACAAACATTAACAAGCAACTCTCACAGGCCATAATACTAAACTTCATGGTTAAGTTTTTGTTTGGGGGGGCTTTTTTTTGGGGGGGTGGGAATCGAATGGGAGGAAGAGGCACACAAGAAGGATGGTACAGAAAACTAGTGAAACTGTAGGCAAAATTTACTGAGTATGTGCATACACTGAGAGAAAGTCCACAGCTTTAAACAGATTCTTAAAAGCGTCCATAAAACTTCCCCAAAATAAAATCACTGATCTATCATAGGGATATATGAGACAGTGTCCCTACCATTCCATACAACTTACAGGAAATAAAGGGGGGATAGGACATGTTAAATGCCACCATGGGGATGTAAAATCCAGACTATGAAAAACGATAAAGTATAATTAACCCAGGTTCTTCAACAAAATGAAAGAAAATGGATGAAGAAAGTGAGGGAAAGGAAACCTATAAACTAGAAGAAGACCTATGAGACCTATTAACCAACCACAATGAAAGAACTTATGTGGATCCCAACTCAAACTGTAAAAGAAAAAAAAAAATTGAGACAATTAGGGAATTTGAATGACTGGGTGAGTGATGATATTAAGAAGTTATTGTTAGTTTTACTAGGGATGGCAATGGTATAGTGGCTATTTTAAAAGAATCCTTATCTTTACTAAAGATACATAGTAAAATATTTATGGAGGATATGAAGAAAAACGCTTTAGATACTTCTAAAAAGTTTCAATTTCAAACTACATATTAACATGCCTTGACACTCAAAAAAATTTTTTAAGAAGTTTTGTCAATCACTTCACATATACAGAGTTAATTCTCTTTAAGGGTTGTAATTATCCAATCAAAAGCTAGAAATGTTTCGGAGTACAACATACCCGAACAGCTTGTTCCTTTTTGATGCCTTCTTCAATATCAATAGGTTCTTTAACTATGGCCTCAGGAGTCTCAGCAGCAACATCTTCAATGTTGACACCACCTTGAGAACTTCCTATCAATACAGGACCCTAGCAGGAGGGGAAACAGCCAAAATATCTAGATTTTATTTTGGAACCGTCAATAAAATCTTAAAATCTATTTGTGTACACTATCAGACTTATACACCTATCACTCCCCACTATTTTTAAATTCCCTTGAGAATTTATCCTTGCACCTCCTGCACAATCCCCCCTAAGTGTTCAACTGAAATAATGGAAAAGAAGTGAAAAGGAAGAGGAAGACAATGGCTCACCTGTGAGGGAAAAAGATTAAAAATAGATACAAATGTATACCAAACAACTTAATATAAACATATACATATGTGAAATATAACCAACGCATTTTTCACAAGAACTGAAGGGACATTGAAGTATTGTTTAAAGAACATTAAAAAAATCATAAAACAGTTTACTGATATTTAATAGGGAAAGCCTAATGAACAAAAGGTCCTGATTTTGTAAGCTCTAGCCCTACTGGAAGTCAGTAAAAAAGAAAGCTACCTACCTTGAAAGAATAGCTCTGGCTATTATCATGAGCAATTAAGAAGGTAAGATGATAAATACCAAACAATTAAGTTAACTTTTAAGTCTTCTAAAATCAATCAAGAAAAAACAAAGTAAAATTATCTAATAGATTTGCTAATTTATGCACAAAACCAGAAATAATCTTAACATGCAAAAACAAGGAAATGGTAAAACCATGCTACTAAAGATTATTTAATGCATCTGGAAAGGAAAATGATCTCAGCAGTGTAATCTGGGAAAAAATGATACAAAACCTTAGATTCTATTCTCAACTGTGTTTTTTATAACATAAAGTGTGTTTAAATATGCAACCTCCCACTATTCACACAAGCAGAATAAAGATAAGAAATAAAACATTAAATGATAAGATTTTTGTTATTTTATGTGTCACTACTTTCCAAAAAAAATTTCTACAGTGAATATATTATTCTTAATCCAGAAAAAAAACACCTCAAAAGACTAATTTCACTTTTCTATCCCAGCACCTAAGTGTTTCAGTAACAAATTCATTTCAAGGTATAATGTAAAGAAATAATATTATATTCATTACTGTTTGGAGAACAATACAGTCCTTCAAATCCTCAAAATATGGCAATAGCCAAAGGGACCAGGGTGGGGGAGGCTGGGGGGATGGAATTTATTATTTTTTAAAGAGAGTTAACTGTTATTTAGGCAAAAAAAGATTTAAGCATCAGCCTTCCAGGAGAAAAACTGGGTGGTTGAGGAACAAGGATGGGTGGAAGATTTGTATTTCCCTGTACATCTTTGTACCTTTTAAATTTTATACTGCCTGACTAGATTTCAATATACATGTGTAATAAAGAATTTGGCTGGCCTTTGTCCCCAGTGCGTGGGAGGCAACTTCTAAACCCTCCCCTACATCTGAGAGTTTATGTTAATGAGGTGACTCACAATGGACCCCTAGATAATACAAAGGAGATGACTCAGGTGGGCACTGACCAGGTCAGAAAGACTAATGATGTGATTAGAAGGTTGGAGCTTTGAGCCACATGATATCAGCCTACACTTCCAAGAGGGAAGGAAGCCTGGAGATTAAGTTTAACTCAGTGGGCAATGATTCAGTCAATCATTCCTACTTCATAACCCCTGCACACCCCCACTGCCACTACCCAAAAATACTCTGGACATCAGGATCAGCAAGATGGTGGAAAATAAAGCCCCAGATTTTGCTCTCCCACAGAAACACTAACTTAACAACAATATATGACCCCAAATGCCTATTAGAGAAAACCAGAAACCAGTTAAGAAGTTGCAGTACCCCATGCAAGTTCAACTGCAAGGAAATGGGTAAGAACCGTCATTTTGTTCCCTCTAAGTGAGCCCCTCCCCCAAGCCAACACAGCTCAATATCCGAGAAATAGCCCAATGTGGGGCTTCCCCCTTGGGAGGGAAAGAGAAGAATGAAATGTTCATCCAACATTTCTGCTTTTCAGGGGTCTGTCCAAGGAACTGGTTCCTGTCTCACCTGACTTGGAGGGCTAACAGGGAACCTGCAAACTCTGAACGTCTCATGAGGGAGAGGCATTGAGAACATAAGAAAGCTCAGCAGCTTGTGACAGCACCAGAGAACTTGTAATACTACAGACAGAAGCCAACACAGCTCACCAAAGTTGGAGGAAAGCACCCAACTCATGGCTTTCTTTTTAACAACTCAAGGAAGTACAAAAAGAAGAACAAACTGAACCCAGTAGTGTTAGCAAAAGGAAGGAAATAATAAAGATTAAAGCAGAAACATATGAAATAGAAAATTTTTAAAAAAAGAAAAAAATTAGCAAAACTAAGAGTTGGTTTGTTAAAAAGATCAACAAAATTGACTAACCATTAGCTAGACTAAGAAAAAAAGAAAAGATTCAAATAACAAAAATCAGTAGTGAAAGAGGAGACATTACAACTGATGCCACAGAAGCGAAAAGGACCATAAGAGACTACTATGAACAATCAAACACCAACAAATTGGGTAACCTAGAAGAAATAAATTCCTAGAAACATACAATCTACCAAGACTGAGCCATGAAGAAATAAAAAATCTGAACAGGCCTATAACAAGGAGATGGAATGAGTAATCAAAAACCTCCCAACAAAGAAAAGCCCAGGACGAGATGGCTTCACTGAAGAATTCCACCAATCTTTCTCAAACTATTCCCAAGAAAAAGAAAACTGAAGAGGAGGGAACACTGCCAAACTCATTCTATGAGGCTAGCATTACCCTGTTACAACATCAGACAAAGATACTACAGGAAAACTACTGAGCAATATCCCTGATGAATATTGATGCAAAAACTCTTAACAAAATACTAGCCTACCAACTTCAATAACACATTAAAAGGATTATATATCATGATCAAAGGGGGTTTATTCCTGGAATGCAAGGATGGTTCAATACAGGAAAATCAATCAGTGTACCACACCACATTAATAGAATCAAGGTCAAAAACCACATGACCATCTCAACTGCTGCAGGAAAAGCATTTGAAAAAATTCAACACCCTTTCATAAAAACACTCAACAAACTAGGAAGAGAAGGACTACATCAACATAATAATGGCCACAGATGAAAAGCCTACAACCAACATCATATTCAATGGTGAACAACTAAAAGCTTGCCTTCTAAGATTAGGAAAAAGGCAAGGATGCCCATTCTCACCATTTTATCCAATATAGTATTGGAAGTCCTAGCTAGAGCAACCAGACAAGAGAAAGAAACAGAAAGCACCCAAATAGGAAAGGAAGAAGTAAAATTACCTCTGTTCACAGATGATATGATCATGTATATACAAAACTCTCAAGAATCCCCCAAAAAACTGGCTAAGAATAAATGAGTTCAGCAAAGTTACAGAACAAAATCAACACACAAATATGTCTTGCATCTCTATACAATGACAATGAACAATCCAAAAAGGAAATTAAGACAATGATCCCATTTATTGATATAATAGAGTCAAAAAGAATAAAATACTTAGGAATAAACTTAACCAAGGAGACAAAAGACTTGTACACTAAAAACTACAAAACAATGCTGAATGAAATTGAGGAAGACACAAATAAGTAAACATCCTGTGTTCATGGATTGGAAGACTTAATATTATTAGAATGTCCAATACTACCCAAAGCAATCTACAGATTCAATGCAATCCCTATTAAAATCCTAATGGTATTTTTTCCCCCAATACAATCTTTTCTCCACTGTCCATTTTCTGCAAAAATAAGGGGAAAAAAATCCTAAAATTCACATGGAATCTCATAGGACCCTGAATAACCAAAATATCTTGAGAAAGAAAAACAAAGCTGGAAGCCTCTTACGTCCTGATTTCAAAACATATTACAAAGCTATAGTAATCAAAACAGTATGGTTCTGCCACAAAGACAGACCTCAATGGAATAGAATAGAGAACCCAGAAATAAATCCTCATATATATGGTCAAATGGTCTTCAACAAAGGTACCAAGGCTACACAATGGGGAAAGGACAGGCTCTTCAAAAAATGGTATTAGGGAAACTAGATACCACATGCATAATAATGAAGTTAGACCCTTACCTTATACATATACAAAAATTATCTCAAAATGGATGAAGGACCTAAATGTAAGACCTGAAACTGTAAAACTCCTAGAAAACACAGGGGAAAAGCTTCATGACACTGGATTTGGCAATAATTTCTTGAATAAGACAGAAAATCACAGGCAACAAAAGCAAAATATACAAATGGGACGATATCAAACTTAAAAACTTCTACAAAGCAGAAGAAACAATCAACAAAAAGGCAACTTAGAGAGTGGGAGAAAATATATGCAAACTGTATGTGAGAGATTAATATTCAGAATATATAAAGAACTACAACTCAACCAGAAAACCAAACAACCCAATTTAAAAATCGGCAAAAGACTTGAATAGACATTTCTCCAAAGGAAATACATGTCTTAGCTTAGGATGCTATAACAAAATACCAGACTGGGTGGCTTAAACAACAGACATTTATTTCTCACAATTCATGGTTCACACCCATACTAATCTCCTTATCAAATGGTTCTTCAGCCACACCCTTCATAATTATCTTCCAAATAGCTTTCTAGTTTTTTGCAATATAGGCAGGCTGAGAATTTTCCCAAACGTTTAAGTTCTGATTCCTTTTTGCTTAACAATTCCTTCTTCAATTCATTTCTCTCTTCTCAAATTTTACTATAAGCAGTAAGGAGAAATGAAGCCACCCCTTCAATTCTTTGCTTAGAAATCTCCTCAGCTGGGACTTCCCTTGTGGCGCAGTGGTTAAGAATCCACCTGCCAATGCAAGGGATATGGGTTCGAGCCCTGGTCCAGGAAGATACCACGTACTGCAGAGCAACTAAGCCCACACTCTAGACCCCGCGAGCCACAACTACTGAGCCTGCACCACCACAACTACTGAAGCCTGTGCACCTAGAGCCAGTGCTCTGCAACAAGAGGAGCCACCACAACGAGAAGCCTGTGCACTGCAATGAAGAGTAGCCCCCGCTCGCCGCAACTAGAGAAAGCCCATGCGCAGCAACAAAGACCAAAAGCAGCCAAAAATTTTAAAATTAATAAATAAATTTGTTAAAAAAATCTCCTCAGCTAAATATTTAATATCATCACTCCCAAGTTCTACCTTCCACAAAACACTGGAACATGAATACAATTCAGTCAAATTCTTTGCCACTTTACAACACAGATCATCTTTTTGCATCATCCAAAACCATGTTCTTCATTTCTGAGACCTCACCAGAATGGTCTTTACCATCCGTACTTCTACCAACATTCTGTTCATGATTATTTATATAATCTCTAAGAAGATGGAAGCTTTCTCTGTATCTCTACTCTTTTCTTTCTGAGTCCTCACCAGAATCAACTTTAAAAGTCCTTTCATGGCAATCTCAGCTTTTTCTAGCATGCACCTCAAAACTCTTCCAGTTACACAGTTCCATGACATTGGCGGTTAGGGCTTCAATATATGAATTTTGGGGAAGACATAAACATTCAGTCCATAAAAACATACAAATGGCCAACAAGCATGTGAAAGGGTACTCAATATTATTAATCATTGGGGAAATGCAAATCAAAACCACAATATTACCTCATACCCATTAGGATAATTTCTGTCAATAATAATAATAATAGTGTTTGTGAGAAAGCGGAGAAAATGGAACTCTTGTACCCTGTTGGTAGAAATGCAAAATAGTGGACTCACTGTAGAAAACAGTATGGAGGTTCCTCAAAAACTTCAATATAGAATTACCATATATGATCCAGCAATCCCACTTCTGGGTATATATCCTAAAAAACTGAAAACAGAACCTCAAATAGATACTTCCATGCCCATGTTAACTGCAACATTATTCATAATAGCCAAGATGCAGAAGAAACCTGGATGTCCACCAATAGATGAAAGATAAAGAAAATAATGTACATACATACAGTGAAATATTATTCAGCCTTTAAAAGTAAGGAAATCTTGACATATGCTACAACATAGATGAACCTTGAGGACATTATGTTAAGCAAAATAAACCAATCGCAAAAAGACAAATACTGCATGATTCCACTGATATGAGGTATCTAAAATAGTCAAAATCTTAAAAACAGAAAGAATGGTGGTTGCCAGGAGTTGGAGGAAGGGATAAAGGGGAAGGTGCTTTTCAATGGATATAGAGTTTCAGTTTCACAAGATGGAAAATGTCCTTGATCTGTTGTACAACAATATGCACAAAGTTAACATTATTGTACTGTACACATAAAAGCTGTTAAAGATAGTAAATTTCAGGGGCTTCCCTGGTGGCACAGTGGTTGGGAGTCCGCCTGCCAATGCAGGGGACACGGGTTCGAGCCCTGGTCCGGGAAGATCCCGCATGCCGTGGAGCAGCTAGGCCCGTGAGCCACAACTGCTGAGCCTGCGCGTCTGGAGCCTGTGCTCCGCAACGGGAGAGGTCGCGACAGTGAGAGGCCCGCGCACCGCGATGAAGAGTGGCCCCCGCTCACCGCAACTGGAGAGGGCCATTGCGCAGAAACGAAGACCCAACGCAGCCAAAAATAAATAAATAAATAAATAAATTTATTAAAAAAAAAAAAAAGATAGTAAATTTCATATTCTATGTTTTGACCACAATTTAAAAAATAAAAACAACTCGACTAGAAACTCAGTGAGGTTTTGTGGTTGCCAATATTCTGTGTATTGTCACATATCAATATGTCAGGAGGGTGACACATCCCTGAAGCAAATGGAAACTTTATGCTTGGGACTCTCCCAGACATTGCCCTATGCATCATCTGTCCATTTTGCTGGTTCTGATTCGTATCCTTTGGCAATAGTAAACCTGTAACCACAAGTATAGTATTTTCCTAAGTTCTGTGAGTCATTCTAGCAAATTATGAAACCTGAGGGGTACTAGGAATTCCCAAACTTGTTGCCAGCTCGTCAGAAGTGAGGGTGACCTGGGGACCCCCAAACTTGAGGCTGATGTCTGAAGTGAGGGCAGTCATGTGGAGGACTGTGTCCTTAACCTGTGAAGTCTGGCTCAGTTCTGGTTACTTGGTGTCAGAACTCACTGCAACAAACACAAAAAAAATTTAATAGAAGAATTCATTGTGCGTTTCTGAGACTAAAGAAGAGAATAATGGCATGCTTAAGTCAAGGGAAATGTTTGAAATTAAAGTCTAATTTTTACTTTCTCTATAAACTTCAAATGGAAAGGTATTCTTCATTTCCTCCCTAGAAAGGCAATTCATAATTATAAGCTTTTACAGAGATCTAAAGAGAGAAGAAAAAACTCAGATTTAAGAAGAATCTATCAACTACTGTCATGCTATTAAAGTAAAATATAGATAAATGAATCTACTGCCATGCTACTGAAGTATAATATAAGTAAATTAATCTACAGATAACCCCCAAATACAATTTTATTCAACTGAAAAGGTAGAATCAACAAACTTTTAAAGTATTTGAACATTTTATTCTAGTTCTACTGTCCTTTTCTTTTCATATCTACTGATAAGAGAAGTGAAGAGCCACATAAAAGGCAGCACTACTGGGGGAAAAAAGTTAATATTAAATTCTCACTAAAGTAATGATTAGATCTCCAAGAGTTTGCTCTAAGTTAGAGAAAAGTCTAAAAAAAAAAACATACGAAATAATAAATATATAAAAGAAAGTGAACAAATTCTCTTTGTACTAATTCCCTGACCAACTAGAAAGAAACCCCAAAATTTATAGCCAATTAGTCAGAAGAAAGCTTACATAGGTAAATAAAATAGAGATCAGTTAAAACAATGACTGTAGTTTTGCATATGGTCATGACTGCTGAATAAATTGGTGCTTCTGTTTAAATGATTTGGTTTTAACTTTTAAATTTTAGTAATAAGCTTTCAGAACAATTTAAGTTCTAGCAAAGAACTGTAATTTCAAATAAATTAATAATGCTGTTTTCACCTTCTTAACCTAAATTCCTCTTTTCCTGTTGGTCTTGCAAAAGGTTTTGCCTTAAAATGGATTTGAATTTAAAATCATATGACAAAGAGGCCACTTAAAATAAGTATCTCTTTTTAAGGAAATAAAAGTGTGGAAAATAAAATTTGGAATTCTCGCAGCACATTTTATATTTAATCCAAGCAAAGTAAAAACCTGACACAGTTAAACATACCATTCATTTACAGCAGACTACAATGTTTTACTAGGAAAATAAAGCAGCAAATGTGATTTGTTAAATCAGATTTGTCTCAGCCCAGAAGTTCCCAACAGGTACTGGGCAAATGTTAAGAAATCTGACTTTTAAAAAGTACCAAAACACAGAATAGGAATTTAAATTGATTTTTTTTTGGCACATCAACCCCATGGTACATATCTGCCCAGGCTTCCTGATGCAATACATACAAAGAATACCAGTAGAGTTTATGATTCATCTCCTGAAAACAGATAAGCAACAAAAGCAATTTTTAAAGATCAGTTAAGTCCTGGACTTCCCTGGTGGCGCAGTTGTTAAGTATCCGCCTGCCAATTCAGGGGACACGGGTTCGAGCCCTGGTCCGGGAAGATCCCACATGCCACAGAGCAACTAAGCCCGTGTGCCTCAACTACTGAGCCCACGTACCGTAACTACTGAAGTCTGCGCACCTAGAGCCCGTGCTCTGCAACAAGAGAAGCCACCACAATGAGAAGCCCACACACGGCAACAAAGAGTAGCCCCCGCTCACTGCAACTAGAGAAAGCCTGCATACAGCAACCAAGACCCAACGCAGCCAAAAATAAATAAATAAATAGTTTTTTTTTTTAAAAAGCCCACATATTAAAAAAAAAAAAAAAGATCAGTTAAGTCCTAAGCATATGACTTTAATTCAGTCAAAATGGGCTTTTCTTTTTAAATAGCCAACTTATTTTTTGTTGTTTAATAGGAACCTGTCCAGAGGGATTCCCAAAATAGTTCTTTTTACCCCAAAAAGTAACACCAACCAACTCCACATTGGCCTAATATGATAGCATCAAAGCACATTATAATGTCTTTGGCCAGATGGTTCAACTAGTACTATTGAATTTTTAGCATGAATTATTACAACTATGTATTACTTGTGCAAATGAAATAAAAACATTTTTCCTTAATAAGACTCAGAGTTCTCCAAAAATTCAAGTTCTTAAAATGAATTCAAATTTGATCATTTTTCCTAATGCTTTAACATATCTTTAATACAATATATTCACTGTGTTATATTCATATCTTTTTTTTATTCTTTTTTTTTTATTCATATCTTTAATAACACATATTAAGTTTGCTACATTTATTCTAATCAAGATGAGCTACTCTGTGCAATATTACAGGACTCATATCTCAAACTGTCCAGGCACATATACCTTGTTCCTGGCTATAACAGAAAGTAAAAACATTAATAACTAACAAAATGATAGATGTTGATATATAACCTCAATGAAAAGGAAAAGAAAATGTAGTGAAAATAAATGAATTTGTAAAAACATAGTTTCTGCAAATATTTGTAATATATAAGGTTATTGTCATGGGATTTCTAAAGTAACTTACAAAACTAAATTCTATCACATCAAGAAACCTACAGAGGTAAAGACATCACTTATGAACAAAACACTGTTCTTTAATCTTATATTCTGAGTGGGTTTTTACTACCATCTAGTGTTATACCTTAAAAAATACTTTCTTATAAAAATTCAAAGTTACGGGCTTCCCTGGTGGCGCAGTGGTTGAGAATCTGCCTGCCAATGCAGGGGACACGGGTTCGAGCCCTGGTCTGGGAGGATCCCACATGCCACGGAGCAACTAAGCCCGTGAGCCACAACTACTGAGCCTGCGCGTCTGAAGCCTGTGCTCCGCAACAAGAGAGGCCGTGACAGTGAGAGGCCCGCGCACAGCGATGAAGAGTGGCCCCCGCTTGCCACAACTAGAGAAAGCCCTTGCACAGAAACGAAGATCCAATACAGCCAAAAATAAATAAATAAATAAATAAATAAATAAATAAATTTATAAAAAAAAAAAAAAAAAAAATTCAAAGTTACAAAAGATATTTTATAATATCACTCAAACATTACAAGAAAACTTAATTAACTGTAAAAAAAATCACAATATGGAAAATAGCTATTTTTTAAAAAGCTGTTTTATATAAGAAAACATTTTCATGACCCCTTAAAATTTTTGTTACATTACTAATTATGTAATTAGTGATGTTCTACATCAAATCCTGACTAGGGCTACCAAATACGTACCCAGCCTGCTTCAAAAGACAAGTTAGTTACTACACAGATTCAGCTCATAAAAGTTAACCAATGCACTCAAAAAGCCAGATAATTACACCATAAAATCACTGTCAATGCCCTTTCCAAGCCCTAGGTCTATGAGGGAATTTTCTCTTCATGTGATGCCTTAAGTTCATTGCTAGCATTCTAAGTTCCATAAAGAGAGCAGAGCAGAATAAGGTTATGCTCCTTAGAAGCATACTGTTTGCTATTGAATGCCATCCTTGAACCTACCAAGTATCAAATCCTCTTGTGAAACAAACCACGAACTATAAAAAATACGAAGAGGTTGAAAAAGAAAAAGATGAAGCCAGGGATACACATTCTCTTAGCGGTTCCAGGAACTTTCTCTTTGGTTAGAATATCTTACTGTGCTAGAAATTATTTTCTCAGTCTATGGAATCTAAAGGTGAATCAGAAATGATTTAAACTGCTCTTAGCAAATTAACAATTTGGAAATTCTGTGGATTTTATTTCAGCATGGTTTTGCCTACAGTTTTTATTACCACAATATTATAGTATTAAGTTTGATGGCATTAATCATGTTGGTTTTTAAAAATGACATAAAAATAATGTTCCCATGACATATACAAATAGATTATGGACCATACCTTTTTAACCCTTCCCATACAAATAGAAATAATAATCAACTTTTGAAATTGAATGTAATAAGATCATCCTAAATGTATCATGTCTACAATTACTCACTTGAAATGACCTTTCCATTGTAATAGCAAAGTAGTATTCTCTCCTGGGATATCTTCGCTCACAAACCAATACTTGATTGCATATTCTGCCCTTTTCTCCTGTTTGCTTGGTAAACAACTTTCTCCCAATCATCTGTGAGGAAACAGCTTTTGCTTCTTCTGGACTAAAATAAGAAAAAGAACTCAAACTCTTTCCTCCTCCAACTGAGAAAAACAAAAGCACATGACAGCCAAAATCTTATCTCATCTAATATTTAAATCTCAGTATTTTTATCAATTCAATAATAAGGGGCAAAAAATAATAATAATAATAATAATGGGCATCTTTTACAAATATACATTGTTTTCTTTAATAATGATGTTCGTATGTTTAAAACATAACTTACGAGAAAACTATCTTCACTCCCCCTTTGAGGCCACTTTCAAATGTTCCTTTTCCTCTACCACCAGCTAGAACCTGTGCCTTTATCACAACATCTTTTGAACCTAGAAGAAAAACACTTCTATTAGATACAAAGCACGGAGCAGCATGCAACACACAATATTTTGTTATTAAACATACATATTAAGCAGTGTTATTAAATGTAGTAAAGTCTCATTTACCCACAATGTCAAAAAAGGAGGCATTCCATGTACATAGACTTTCTAGATTAGAACACTAAAACATTCACCACCTAAAGACCCACAAACTTAAAAAAATGAGCCACTCATATTAAGCCATTTCTTAAAGCATACTGAAAATAATTTTACCTTTCCTTGATACTTTAAATATCTAGTACTTTGCAAGGTACTAAAAGTACAAAATTGAGGGTCAAATGTCTTCCTAACAATTTCTTCCCTCTATTGATATGTAAACTTACTACACTATGACAATTTGAGTTATAAATGCTGCTTTGAGTAGAAATGTACCATGACTTTCAGGGAAAGTGCCACTATTGATACCAATTCACATTGTCCCACTAACAGAAAGTCCTGTTAATATACATTCTTGAGCTGTACTGTTGTGAGGAGGACTATCAGGAGTTAAGGTATGTTTATCAAAAGATTCTAGAATGTTACACTTCTAAGTCTTTAAAACATTTTTTAAGAAATACTCTGAATTTTTCTTCTTTAACAGGTAAACTGGTCTCTCTCTTTTCTTCCCCTTTCTAGCATGCTGAAGAAAATTACCAAACTAGCTGTTTAAGCCTAGGTACTACTCTTCATGATCCAGAGCAATGCATCTTAGAGGGGCATTCTGTCTCCCGAGATGGGCAGAAGTTCAAAGCCTCCTCATGTTGCTTCTCATAGTATTTTGCCCATACTAGCAGTGTAACACCAACATTACATTATGAAAAACAATTAACCTTTGATGTCAGGGTTAAGGACATTGTCTTATTCCTTGTATCCCTAGCACAAAGCAGTTCCTGGGATATAACCACCACTCCATAAATGTGTATCTGAATAGGCTAAAGATGGGAATTCTACTACTGGGGAAAGGCCACTCTAATGCGCATATACCAAGCTGAACGAGAGGGCACTCCCACCTGATCAAGGAGGTAACAAATAGTTTGTGATCAAACAAATAAAAAATGACCAAAAGTTAACACTTAAACAATTACTACAAAATGTTTAGAAAATTAATGATATAAATGTGTCCACACTGGAAATGTACACTTAAGTCAGAAGACGGCCCTATGAATCAGTCCAGGCAGTGTTTTTTAAAAAAAAAACCCTCTCATACTCCACATCCATTCAGTCAGGAAAGCATAGTGGTTCCACCTTCAAAATGTATCTAGAATCTTGACCACTCTTCATCACCTCCATTTTAGGCCCTGGTCCCAGCCACCATTACATCTCACCTAGATTACCCTTGTCCCCAAAAGAATATTCTCAAAGCAGCAGCCAAAGTGCACATATAACTCCTCTACTTAAAACCTTGCACTGAATGCCCACTTCACTCAGAGTTAAAGCCAGAGTCCCTACAATGGCCTCAAGGCCCTGTGTAATCCCCCAGCACCGTTGTCCTTTGTATCATGCCCTCTTCATTGTTCACTCCACACCAGCAACTCTAATCTTCCTGTTCCTGGGCGTGTTCCTCCCTAGGACTTGGCACTGATGCGCCCTCTCTCTCTGAATACTCTTCATCCAGGTATCCGTTTGGGAAAGGTCCTCATTCCCTTCCAGTTTTTCTTTAAGTCTAAATTGTCCATGAGACTTACCCTGATCACCCTACTTAACACTGCATCTGCCCACCCATGACCAATCCCCCTTAGCCCACTCATTTTTTTTCATAGAAGTCATCACCTTTGAACATAACATATAATCTTCCTATGTTTATCATTTTTGTTTTGCTCCCCCACTAAAATATAGACTCCAGGAGGGCAGAATCTTTGTTATGTTCATTGATGTTTGCAAGGTCCTGGGAGGGTTTCTAGCGCGTAATATTTTCTGAATGATAAATAAAAGAACATTTAGAAATCAAGAGAATTCTTATGAATCTAGATCTTCCACTGCTCTTGAGAAACACAGAACTGGAAATCCTGGGCCCTGCAACTAGAACTGACCGCAAGTGCCTTGTTTACACAAGACATCATTTCAATTTGCCACAGTCCCCACCATTCCCAAGTGCCACAACTAATACCAGATGAAGGTTAGAGAAAGTTTAGAAATTTCCTTAAAAGTAACAATAATTTTCTTACTGAGAAGACAACAGGTAGCCTCAGGGACTATGGCAAATTAGAGAGTTCATGCCCGAACTAAAAGGAGCAGCCACTAGTCATTCTACCTGTTTCTGGTTACCTGTCAAGTCAGTTTTCTAGTACTTCAGCAATATTCATTTATCTCCAAAGAGGATACCTATAATCCAAACAGTGTAAATGTAATGTAAAAATGGACAACAGCTAAACTGGTGCTTTGCTGGGCTAAATTCAAACATTCTTATTAATTAAGCTGGGAACTTAACATACTGAGCTATTAAGTAAGAGTAATGAAGCTCTATTTTTTCAAAAACATTTTATAAGACAGAGGCTCTTCCCCAAAGCGTCAATTTTCTTTTTTTAAGAAAATAAACTCCTTAAGGGCACAGATGATTCTTCAAAAAAGCCCTTCACGGGGACTTCCCTGGTGGTCCACCCTGGCCAGGGAACCAGATCCCGCATGCATGCCGCAACTAAGAGTTCACATGCCATAACTAAGAAGTCCATGTGCTGCAACTAAGACCTGACACAGCCTAAATAAATAAATAAATTTTTTTTTTTTTAATAAAATAAAAAAGACCTTCACAACAAAAGAAAAACAAAAACAAAAACAAAAAAGTAATGACATACAATCTCATCAACTATCAAGACAGGAAGAAGAATTAGAAGATAAATCTGAGGACAACTGACTGAAACAAAGATTTTATTCAATTCCATTAATTCAGTCAACAGTTGCATCTACATACCAGACACTGTGCTGGAGTTGTAGATATAACAATGAGCAAATCAGTCTTGCTAGATTTGGCCCTTTGCTCTAGCCAGACAAGATCGTTTATGGATCCCAAGATTGTCTTTAAAATATATTCACCATCCCTCCTAGCTTTAGTCATTCACAAACGTTGTAAGCATTCCTCATTTACAGTCATCTAATAAAACAATGGAAAAAGGAAAAAGAAGGCAAAGTCCTACTGTATGCCATTAGAAATCTCCCTCTGGGCTGACATTCATTAATTGACACCCTCTGCATGTTTATTCACCCAGAGAGAAATTCTACGTTAACTATACTAGAATCCAAACTATATTTCCACAGTCAATAGGGAAATCATGAGAACTCTGCCAAATGCCTTACTGAAATCATATTTTCTTGTAACTACAAGAAGGAGGTGGGAATCTGCTCTTAGAACTGACCCTAAATTATAACTACTTCATTTCTCTGTGCTTAACAACCATCACTTTGATAATCCATTCCAGAAACTTCTCCATGATCTTCCAGCTCATCAACCTTCATTTGTGGACTCATACAGTATTTTAAAATATTGGAATTAAATTTCTTTCTAACCATTCTTCCATCCCTAACTTCAGTTATTCACAACAGGTAAAACTTGCCTCCAGGACAGTGTTTTCCAACTTTTATCACACCATGACACACACAGAAAATGACAGAATTTGTAGGGAATACTGGGGAAAGAGGTCAGAGCTATTTTGGGAGGAGTTACCAGCTATAGGGCTAAGTGGCCCCAGTCCCCATGTTAACTCAGCTTCTCTTGCCACCCACAAAGACAAGCAATAGTTTGTCACACCTGTAATGCATTTATGCCCTAGTATATTGCTTGATGAGGTAAGACTTTTTAAATAACTGGGAATTAACATTTTATGAATTTTGCAGTAACTGAGAAGCAAAAATTAGCCAAAGTCAGCACTGGGAATTGCTAGCTAGATGGAAAGAACCAGGTGTATTTCTAGGGCACCTCATATCACACCCTGTGCAATTATATCCCATAATCAATATCTTCTGATATTAATGACTCACCACAAAAAAAAAACTGTCTCAACATCCTCAAAGTAGTTAGGAAATACATCTTTTAAAAAGTAGTATTTCTGCTCCTCTAGATTTAAAGGTCCTTATTAGTCACTAATCCCACTCCCATACTGCAATCATCATTTGCAGCCTTCTTTGACAAAGACACACTTTCCTTCTGTTCCAAGGAGCTGAAAATCAGAGCTGCCTACCTGCTCCTTACTACTTGTAAGTCCTGGTTCCAGAGAACTTGTCAGAAATACTCACAGTTACAGTATATCCTATACATATTAACTATTCCTTCTTCTACAGCTAAAAATCATTAAATATTTTTACAATGAGTAAAGAAATCAAGAGACTGGCATCTGAATAAATTCTACTCGTTTTATGAAAAAGTCTGTACACAAATTATTTTTTTCTGACAAAATAGTAAAATTTGACTAAATGAGAAAACATATGGAAAACTAATTAAGAAAACCAATTATAATAATTTGGAAATAGAAAAAGAAATACTAGCTTTCACTGACTTCATTAAATCAGGCCCTTTAATCAGTGGTATGGAAAACACTTAATGCCTTCAGCATTATTAAGAAGGAAAGAACTGGTAAACAAAACATGCATCACTCAAGAGATTAAACTAACAAAATTAAAAGAACAAAGTCAAGGGTCATCCTTAAGGATAGAAGGGTAGGATAAGAAAACCTTACACTTTCTCAATTACATTTCCAAATTTTCCTTCTCACTTAGCTGGGTCTTCTTTAGAAATTAACATGTAGGTCATATATATAAGATTGAATCTCAAGAAGGTAGTTAATAAAGTGCCTTTGCAAGAAATACTACAGAAATACAATCACAAGTTTTCTTTAAGCCTTGACCCTTAAGAGCCTCTAACATACATGGCGTTTTAAAGGTTAAAATGAGGTTCATCTTTTACCATGGACAAGTTCAAACTACAAGTCACCAATAATTAACAAAAATTTCAGCAAAAGTAGTACGAATTTACATAAGGCTTTTGCTGAATAAAAAGAAGCTTGCTTGTAATCTGAATAAAAAGAATTGTTGTTCTAAGCTTTCGACAAAATTCAACACCCATTTATGAAAAAAACCCTCCAGAAAGTAGGCATAGAGGGAACTTACCTCAACATAGTAAAGGCCATATATGACAAACCCACAGCCAACATCATTCTCAATGGTGAAAAACTGAAACCATTTCCTCTAAGATCAGGAACAAGAAAAGGCTGTCCACTCCCACCACTATTGTTCAACATAGTTTTGGAAGTTTTAACCACAGCAGTCAGAGAAGAAAAAGAAATAAAAGGAATCCAAATCAGAAAAGGAGAAGTAAAGCTGTCACTGTTTGCATATGACATGATACTATACATAGAGAATCCTAAAGATGCTACCAGAAAACTCCTAGAGCTAATCAATGAATTTGGTAAAGTAGCAGGATACAAAATTAATGCCCAGAAATCTCTTGCATTCCTATATACTAATGACGAAAAATCTGAAAGAGAAATTAAGGAAACACTCCCATTTACCACTGCAACAAAAAGAAAAAAATACCTAGGAATAAACCTACCTAAGGAGACAAAAGACCTGTATGCAGAGAACTATAAGACACTGATGAAAGAAATTAAAGATGATACCAACAGATGGAAAGATATACCATGTTCTTGGATTGGAAGAGTCAACATTGTGAAAATGAGTATACTACCCAAAGCAATCTACAGATTCAATGCAATCCCTATCAAACTACCACTGACATTTTTCACAGAACTAGAACAAAAAATTTCACAATTTGTATGGAAACACAAAAGACCCCGAATAGCCAAAGCAATCTTGAGAAAGAAAAACAGAGCTGGAGGAATCAGGCTCCCGGACTTCAGACTATACTACAAAGCTACAGTAATCAAGATAGTATGGTACTGGCACAAAAACAGAAATATAGATCAATGGAACAGGATAGAAAGCCCGGAGATAAACCCACACACACACGGTCACCTTATCTTTGATAAAGGAGGCAAGAATATACAATGGAGAAAAAACAGCCTCTTCAATAAGTGGTGCTGGGAAAACTGGACAGCTACGTGTAAAAGAATGAAATTAGAACACTCCCTGACACCATACACAAAAATAAACTCAATATGGATTAAAGACCTAAATATAAGGCCAGACACTATCAAACTCTTAGAGGAAAACATAGGCAGAACACTCTATGACATAAATCAGAGCAAGATCCTTTTTGACCCACCTCCTAGAGAAATGGAAATAAAAACAAAAATAAACAAATGAGACCTAATGAAACTTAAAATCTTTTAAACAGCAAAGGAAAACATAAACAAGACAAAAAGACAACCCTCAAAATGGGAGAAAATATTTGCAAATGAATCAACTGACAAAGGATTAATCTCCAAAATTTACAAGCAGCTCAATATCAAAAAAACAAACAACCCAATCCAAAAATGGGCAGAAGACCTAAATAGACATTTCTCCAAATAAGATATACAGATTGCCAACAAACACATGAAAGGATGCTCAACATCACTAATCATTAGAGAAATGCAAATCAAAACTACAATGAGGTATCACCTCACACCGGTCAGAATGGCCATCATCAAAAAATCTAGAAACAGTAAATGCTGGCGAGGGTGTGGAGAAAAGGGAACCCTCTTGCACTGTTGGTGGGAATGTAAATTGATACAGCCACTATGGAGAAGAGTATGCAGGTTCCTTAGAAAAGTAAAAACAGAACTACCATATGACCCAGCAATCCCACTACTGGGCATATACCCTGAGAAAACCATAATTCAGAAAGAGTGATGTACCACAATGTTCACCGCAGCACTACTTAAATAGCCAGGACATGGAAGCAACCTAAGTGTCCATTGACAGATGAATGGATAAAGAAGATGTGGCACATATACACAATGGAATATTACTCAGCCATAAAAAGAAACAAAATTGAGTTATTTGTAGTGAGGTGGATGGACCTAGAGACTGTCATACAGAGTGAAGTAAGTCAGAAAGAGAAAAACAAATACTGTATGCTAACACATATTTATGGAATCTAAAACAAAAAAATGATTCTGAAGAACCTAGCGGCAGGACAGGAATACAGATGCAGATGTAGAGAATGGACTTGAGGACACGGGGAGGGGGAAGGGTAAGCTGGGACGAAGTGAGAGACTGGCATGGACATATATACACTACCAAATGTAAAATAGATAGCTAGTGGGAAGCAGCTGCATAGCACAGGGGGATCAGCTCGGTGCTTTGTGACCACCTACAGGGGTGAGATAGGGAGAATGGGAGGGAGACACAACAGGGAGGAGATATGGGGATATATGTATATGTATAGCTGATTCACTTTGTTATAAGGCAGAAACTAACACACCATTGTAAAGCAATTATACTCCAATAAAGATGTTAAATAAATAAATAAAGTAAGTAAGTAAGTATGCATATGCCCTTCAAGCCAGCAGTTTCACTCCTGGGATTTTGTACTAAATAAATAAAACCATCAGTCCTTAAAAAAAAAAATTGTTTCTCTGATTAACAATAAACAAAACTGTAAATTAAAAATCATGCTTCCTTGACATATATACACTACCAAATGTAAAACAGATAGCTAGTGGGAAGCAGCTGCATCACACAGGGAGATCAGCTCGGTGCTTTGTGACCACCTAGAGGGGTGGGATAGGGAGGGTGGGAGGGAGACGCAAGAGGGAGGGGATATGGGGATATATGTATACGTATAGCTGATTCACTTTGTTATACAGCAGAAACTAACACAACATTGTAAAGCAATTATACTCCAATAAAGATGTTTAAAAAAAAAAATCATGCTTCCAAGTCAAGGAAATCAAGGCTACCTCATTCAAAAACATATCATATAATATATGACAACTTTCTGATCTTCTACATGCCTCACTTTTGAAAGAAAAACCCATTCTAGAAACAAATAAGTACAAATAGAGATGAAGACTTTTACAATTTCAAACAGTTTAAAATGTTCCACATCTTTCTCGAAAAACTAATAAAAGCAAAGTCTCCACCAAAGCACATTTAAAGCCATATTAATCAAATGTACATACAAAGGAGATTAATTATGGTAATCTACATAAAATTGGTGGGATTTTAAATACTACTACTAAGAAAATGCAGTGTATAGCTATTACATTACTCATTATCATGGTCTCTTATTAAATCCTTAAAAATATAATGTGAAGCATACTTTCCAAACTCAACATTTATTTTTTAATTAAGAGATTAATATAAATTCAAATTAACAAAACCTATTAAGGTTTCTGTTATCAATAAAATAATCTACTAATAAACATAGGCAACTATTTAATTCATTTAACGATATTAATATTTATTGATTACCTAAGTGTCAGGCCCTCTTCTAAGAGATTGGGATATATCAGTGAACAAAATAAGACAAAGAAACCCTGCTCTTATAGAGCTTACATTCTAATGCTCAACTTCTTTTTTCCCCCTTCTGGCTCTCTATTTTTCATGTCCAAAAAAAAGGACAGGAGAAATACTGGACCTCTCTTTACAATCGCATAAACAGGTAAGATTTTCCGTCACCATTTCCCTGAAGAATCATCACAGCCAGAATTTTCTTCCCCATAGTTATAACTAAAAACAGGACTTCAGCTTCCTGAAGCTTTGATTCTTAAGTTATCAGCACTATGGGAGCACAGAATAATCTCATAATAATTTTAGGATGCCAACAATCGTTAAGTTCCACCTTCTCTTTTATATTAATAAAACTTATTTTTTAAATACAAAATAAAAGCCAAAAGTTGTTATTAAACCAAAAGTAAAGTTCATATCTTATCAAAGATCCCATGTCGAGATGGCATAAGTTTTTCTTAATTTAGTACCTAATTTTTTGGCAATTGCATAAGCCTCATCTGGTGACTTAGCCACGTGTCCTTTGGGAATGGAGACGCCAGCTTCTTGCAACAATTCCATACTCAGGTATTCATGTAGTGAGAGATTCCTTTGCTGTTGCTGCTGTATTTGGAGTCCATGGTTGTTAAATAATCCAGAACTTCCCAGAACCTAGAGAAATTGGGGACATATTTATACAGAGAGTGATTTAGCAGTAATTCTTGTTAAAAACACCTTCTCAAAATACTTTATTTAGAGTACTCCATTCTTCAAAACTATAACAAAATTATTAAGACATCAAAATATAATACTCAGAGTAAATTACAACACAAAACTAAGAGCTAATCTACTAGCTAATATCAAATGTTACCGTTGTAGTTTTAACTATTTCCTCATCACCTCTAGTCCTTATCTTTTATTTGAGCTTTACTACCATATCTCTAATGATCTACAGAGCATTTCTACCTCAAAGTCAAATTTTGCAGATCTAAAACCAATCTCCTATTTCCACCAAATCAAAAAACCTTCCCATCTTTCTTCTCTCCACCATTCCTCCGGCACCTAACAAATTGCCTGACACTAGAGATAACTGAATGATCTGGTACCATTAAGCTTTCGTGCATTCAAAGCTCAAACCCCTACTTCATCTGTAGTGCACATTGTGGTGTGCTGCCCAGATCCTCCCTTGGGACCAAGGCATTCATAGCTCAGCTGCTGGGAGTGTTGGCAGCTGACAGGTCTCAGCTGAGTCCCCTCACTGGAGCCTCCCTGCCTTAAGTCATACCTCCTTTCCCACTGTCAGCCTGCAGCCAATGACTGGCCAATGAGGGTTAAGGGAAGGATGTAAAAACCTGGCACCCGGGCTTCCCTGGTGGCACAGTGGTTGAGAATCTGCCTGCCAATGCAGGGGACACGGGTTCGAGCCCTGGTCTGGGAAGATCCCACATGCCACGGAGCAACTGGGCCCGTGAGCCACAATTACTGAGCCTGCGTGTCTGGAGACTGTGCTCCACAACAAGAGAGGCCGCGATGGTGAGAGGCCCGCGCACCGCGATGAAGAGTGGTCCCCACTTGCCGCAACTAGAGAAAGCCCTCGCACAGAAACGAAGACTCAACACAGTCATAAATAAATAAATAAATAAATAAATAAATAAATAAATAAATAAAAATAAATAAATAAATAAATAAATAAATAAATAAATAAACGAACGTGAATTTCTTTAAAAAAAAAAAAAACCTGGCACCTCACCCCAATTTGGGACAATTCAGGACCATCCTAGCTGCAGACCTCCCATAGGAAGAGCAGAGGTCCCCAATGCACGGCACCACAGTTCTATGACTCCCTCTATTCAGTCCTCCTTCCTTCACTCTCCCGCAGGTGCCGCAGGTGTTGATCCAGAGATCACTTTCTAGTAAACTTCCTCCATGAAACTCTCCATCTAATAGTCTGCAAATTACAGCTCAGAGAACCAATCTGCAACATCATCATCTTTAATGCATTCCTTCTAAATGATTCCTTTAACTGGTGTCTCCTTTACAAACCCAGTTCAGGCGTATGTCCTTCACAACTGGACTGCGAAAGCTTCCAAGAAAGAAATGCCCTACAAACTTCCCTTTTTCAATCTACATAGAACATTCATTCATTCAAAAACTTACTGAGCACCTAGACACTGGAAATAGTGAGGCGAACCCAACAAAACCCTTGCACCTAAAGCTTACAATCTAGCGTGTATTTGTGTGTCGGGGGTAGGGGGAGGCACAGACAATAAACAAAATACATCAAACAGTAGCAATAAGAGTAAGGAGATAGAAAATAAAAAATAAGAAGTGCTATTTTATACAGCTGGAGGAGTTTTCGCCACTAAAATATCCCTCAGTAGAGCTGAGTAAGAATTATTTTTTCAAAAAGAAATAAGTAGGAAACAGAAATAAGATGTCCCTCTACCAGCTGAATAAGTCACTGCTGAAAGACAAAGGAGTATGAGAGCTGTCAGCCACCGGTGGCAAGGCCACAACAATGAGAACTATTGAAGGAAGGATGCAATCAGAAAGATCTCCAGCATCTATGGTCCCAAAGCTCCACTAAGTTCGAGCCTAGTCTTAGCCCATCATTAACAACACACAGAAACACCTCCCTCCCTTTTTTTCAAACTCCTCAATCCTATCAACTTCATTTGGCAATATGTAGAACAAATTAAGTGCTATGAAAGCCTTGGAAAACTGCACTGGAATCACACATTTAAGTGTTATCCACCCATACATTCCCATTATCTCCACACAGAATACAGAATACTGAAACATCGTACATACGAAGCAGTATCATAAGAACTGAATTGAAAGAAATCTTACAGAAAACAGTCTGATTCTTAAAGAGAAAAGTCTGCATCAAAATTACCTGGGAATGCCTCTAAAAGTGCAGATTCCAGGGTCCCCCTTTCATCTACAAAATCAGAGCCTCTGGACTGGGCCACAAGAAATCTGCACTTGTAAAAAGTTATTCAGCTGATTCTTAAGCACGCTACAGTTTGAGAACCACTAGTCTAACAAATCAATCACATAGAATAGCAAGCTATTTCTGATTCATCTGGTAAGCTAAAATCCTGGCTCACATTTCTCTTGGATAGCTCAATTCCCTGATTTAGTTTCACTTTAATATTAAAAACCAACAACTTCCCAAACTTCAGTATACATCTACCTTGCGAAATCCCATTCCTGGGTATATACTCAACAGAAATGAGTGCTTAGTCTACCAAAAGGCATATATAAGAATGCTCATAGCAGGCTTATTCATAATAGACAAAAAAATGGAAATGACCCAATTGCCCATCAATAGAAGAATGGGTAAATTGTAGTATATTAATATAATAGAATACTACAGAGCAAAAAAGAAGAAACCTACTGCTCACAAAACAATGGATTAATCTCACAAATATAATTTTAAGGGAAAGAAGACAGACACAAGAATACATACTTATGTGATTTCTTTTTATATAGTTCGGACCCAGTCAGAATTAACATACAGTGATGGAAGTCAGAATAAGTGGTTACCTTCTGTTGGTGAGTATTGGTAAAGAGAGTGCCTTCTGAGGGCTAAAAACATTGTATGTATATCTTGATCTGAATGGTGGCTACACAGATGGACACATACATAAAAATTAATCTAGCTGAAGTTGTACATAAATTACGCACTTTGCTGTACATAAACTATACCTCAAAATAATAAAAATAAGGGGGAAAGGGGGAGTACCTAGCATAAGCTTGGCGAAAATAGTCATACACTGAAACATTTTTGAATGCCTATATACCAGACACTGTACCAGGAACACATAAAGAATGAGGCCAACCACAGAGTTCACAGATGTATAAATAAACAGCTGCAACACATATAAGAGCAATCACAGTCACTAGGTGGCACCTAATTAGCTGGACAGACCAGAAAAAAATACCATAGAGGCCTGATCCTAGTTTAAAAAAAAAAAAAAACTACCATTTATAGAGGACACTTTGGGGACAACTGGGGAAATATGAATCTGACTTATACACTAGATATAAGTATTTCAGCAATTTTAAATTTCCTAAGTATGATAACTATATTGTGGTTATTTAGGAGAATGTCCTTATTCTTAAGAGACATACACTGAAACATCTAAGGGTGAAGAAGTGCCATGATACCTGCAACTTACTCTCAAATGGTTCAGCAAAAATAAATGAATATAATTTGTACATACATACATATGTATATAAATTATATGACTGCATATCATATAATTTTTTTAAAGATAAAGCAAATGTGGTATAAAGTTAAATGTAGGTGAAGGCAATATGGGTGTTCAATGTACTGGTTGGAACATACCTATCAGTTTGAAATTTTTCAAAAAAGGCTGAGGATAAATCCATGATGCAAAACTCTAAGTATACTTTTATGGTTTCTTTCAAATATCTACATCTATTTTCAAATATCTTTATTTACAAAGAATTAGTAGTACTCATAAGGTATTGCTGATAGCTTTTTATACCACTTTAAACTTTTTTTTAAATATCTGAAATATTTTGATAATCCTTTCCTTGCACCACTAGAAGTTGTAACTTGAAATATCATCAGCTGTGAATTATGTTGGTAATACAAATCACTGCATAATCACAAAGATTCCCATATTTAAGTATTTTTCTTTCCTGATTTTATCACTTAGAAGATTCCTACTGCCAAAAGGCCACAAATTCCTGGCCAAATTCCTACCCCACCACCTATCCAATCACATACCTAGTTTAAATAATACTTAGTCAAAAGTGGAAAAATGTAGTTACTGGGGAGTATGATTCACAACAAACAAGAAGATACCTTAAATTATTTAACCTGATCTATTTTTACCAAATATACACGGGACAAAAGATACAGAGAAACTAGAAAAGGGTCAGAGAACTAAACAAAATGTTTAAGAGAATTTGCTAAACTCAGTGGGTGACCTTGAACAAGATTCCTTAGGCCCTGCACCTCTATGTCCCCATGTACAAAAGCAAGAGGTTAGACCCAATTTTCACTGCAGCACCATTTACAATAGCCAAGACGTGGAAGCAACCTAAATGTCCATCTAAAGACGAATGGATAAAGAAGATGTGGTACACATATACAATGAAATACTACTCAGCCATAAAAAAGAATGAAATAATGCCATTTGCAGCAACATGGATGGACCTAAAGATTATCATACTAAGTGAAGTCAGACAGAGAGAGACAAATACCATATCATATCACTTACATGTGGAATCTAAAAAAAAAAAATTTGATACAAATGAACTTATTTACAAAACAGAAACAGACTCACAGACACAGAAAACAAACTTATGGTTACCAAAGGGGAAACGTTGTGGGGGGGGAGGTGGAGGGATAAATTAGGAGATTGGGATTGACATATACACACTACTATATATAAAATAGATAATCAAGAAGGACCTACTGTATAGCACAGGGAACTCTACTCAATATTCTGTAATAACTTGTATGGGAAGAGAGTTTGAAAAAGAATGGATATATGTATAACTGAATCACTTAGCTGTACACCTTAAACTAACACAACACTGTAAATTAACTATACTCCAATATAAAATAAAAATTAAATTAAAAAAAAAAAAGCAAGGGGTTAGACTAAGGTGATTCCAAACTCTAAAGCTATATTACTTAATGTGAGGGTGGAAGAGAAGGTGTTTAAGACAATATATTAGGCATCTCTATATGGAGAGATAAAAACTTTTAAAGGAATTTCCAAAAGTATAAAGACAATGTTTAGAATGGAAACATATTTGTTCACCAAAGTCTCATTTTCTAAAAACTAGACAGCCCCCTTTAAGACCCATAAGACGGAAGTTCAAGGCCAAAAAAGAATCACTTCTCCTATTAGGAAGCAAACTCACAGAATTCACTAGGTTGAAAGTATGAATAGCTTTAAAAAGAAAAAAAAAAAAGTCTAAATCAATTCATTTATGGCATGTCTGAGGTTACTTCAGAACACAACCTAAAGTTCTGGAATTGACTTAGGAAGCTAATCATGCCCTTCCACAAGTTTATCAGTGTCAATGTTGGAAAGAATTGTTTAATTCTTATGCTCTAGGAAAAACCGTAGAGCAGATTCAAGTACACAGGTTTTGGAGCCAGACACTTCTGGAATTAAGCCTCAGCTCTGACCTCACCTGCTTGGTGACCTAGACCAAATTACTCGTTCTCTTAGCCAAAGTTTCTCCATCAATGATGCGGAAATTAATGACTGACTTACAGTGTTGCTGAAAAGCCTACTGAGAGATTACATGTAAAATGCTTGGCACAGTTCCTGGCCTACAATAAATGCTCCAACTGAGCCCTCCTACAACCAAGTCCCCTTACTGAACTTATAATTAATCTCTCTACCCAAAAGCTTATTCCTTTTCTTGTCCCCTCCAACTTCAATCCTGTGCTAACTGAACACTAATCAACCAGAGTCAGATGACTAAAATTGCTGTGTTGATAACATCATTAACGCACTAAAATTGCTATTGCAGATACCATCATTAAAGTACAAACTCAGGTTGTTTCTCCAGGGCAAGATGAGCTAATAGGCCCCCAAGCCATGGACCATTTGGCCAGAGAACCATGAACAGGAGACAACCTGACCCTCTGAAACTGGAATTAAGAAGTGTCACAGAAATTACACAAGCCAATGATTAATCCCAGCTTCTTTGTTCTTCCCCTTTAAAAACAACTCCTAACTTAAAGACCAAGTTGTAGTGGATTTGTGACTTGTCTCACACTCCCTTGCTTGGCGCCCTGCAAATAAACGCTTACTTTGCTGCAAACAACCCCTGACAGTTTGGCTTTCTGTGCCACGGGCACACAAGCCCTTGCTCCGTTACTTACACTCACACACACACCCTGCGTCTATTATACACACACACACACACGCACACACCCTGCCGTCTATTATACTATATTCTATGCAAAAATGAAGTGATCCAAAAGACTATCTTATTTCCCCAGTTGGTAAGCTGGTAAACATCATCTCATTACCGCTATTAAACAGAACAGTACACCACTACTTGGGGGAAATGGGAAACTTCCCGGCCTCGTCCCAGAAAAGGCCAGTCAGCAAGCACGGCTGGTTCTGCGAAGCCACTCCTACGTGTGACAGCTTCCAAGGGACGCAAAAGTACATCTGAAGGGCATTTTCCCCCTCCCCAAAGAGGGGCCGCGGAAGCCTCGGCCCACCGCGCCGGACGCCGGAGCAGCAGGAGAAAGCGTCCGGCCGCCGCCTCTCCACACGGAGCCCACCCTGGCTCCCCGCCGCCCCCTCAGTAACTGGGTGAGCAGCCCTCGCCAAAATGCTGGAGCTCCTCGCAGACTTAAGCCTGGAACAGAAAGGCGTAAACACGAGCCCGCTCGCAGTCCTGGCGGGCAGCACTCCCGGGCAAGCAGCCCGCCGGCCCGGCGGGGCACCCCCTGTTACCCAATGTCACCGACTGCGGGGTGACCCCGAGCCGGTCCCCGGATCCCCTCACACCTCGCCCACAGGAGCCAGTCCCCCACCTCGCCCTTTCTCCTGCCGACCCTCAAAGCGAGAGCAGGCTGGGCCGCAATACCTGGGCGGCGGCCCGCAGCGCCGTCCGGGGCCGGTGGCTCCTAAGGGTGGCGGCAGCCAACAGCCGGCTGTAAAACATGGGGGCCGCCATTTCTGAGTCCGACTCTGGGCGCCGCGCGCAGGCGCAGAAAGCTCTAGGGGCTGGCGACGCAGCGGCTCCTGACACGCGGACCGCCCCTGGCCCCGCCCATGGGGCGGAGTCTCGGGTTAACTCTGCTGTGGCGGCTCGCCCCGGGCTGGCAAAGCAGGAATTGCTCCTGAGAAGCTGGGCTTGGCGGGCGTGGAGCAAACTTTGACCTTTGTGTCTGTTCACCGCAGCCTCAATATACGACCTTCGGCCATCGCTCAGCAACCTGAAGTTTTCCTAGCGAAATGTAATGGAGAGACGACCAGCGCCACCACCTGTGTGATCTTAAGTTTTCTGAGCCTCAGGTGCCTCATCTCTTTAAGATGGGGTTCATTCAGAAAATAAGAACTGCTTGTCTGTTTTGTGCCAAACACTGCAGGTGAGCTTTGGGATACAGCAGTGAGTAAAACAGCGCGGTTCTGCCCTCTAAGAAGATGCTCAGCCGCTGGTTACTGAGAACTGTTGCCGGGAGACCGCCTCTAAGATAGCTCTGAGGAACTGCTCCAAAAAGGTAAGGGAGGAGCCAGGTTGTACAGGAGTTTTTTGCTGGGGAAAAAAAAACATGCAGTCGAACATAAAAGGATCACTGCTAATCACAAAGAGCAGACATCTCAAGTTAATGATTTTAGTGCCCTTCTAGGTATGGGAAGATGCAAGGATCTGGGTTCATTGAAATTATTCCTCAGAAATGCATCTTAACTAACTAGGACCAGTATCCAGAGCACAGAATGCTTCCTGTTTTTCTCCATCCTGAATTCCCCTCGGGGCACACCCAGGAGAGGAGGTGTGTGTGTCTGGGGCTCCGGTGGCTGATGATGGCTTGATCCTTGGGTAAGTGGAATGGGGGGCAACATTCGCTGTCCACATTACCAACCCAGAGGATGTATCAGAATCACCTGGGAAGCTTTTTTAAAAAAATACTTTCGGGCTTCCCTGGTGGTGCAGTGGTTGAGAATCTGCCTGCTAATGCAGGGGACACGGGTTCGAGCCCTGGTCTGGGAGGATCCCACATGCCGCGGAGCAACTGGGCCCGTGAGCCACAACTACTGAGCCTGCACGTCTGGAGCCTGTGCTCCGCAACAAGAGAGGCCGCAACAGTGAAAGGCCCGCGCACCGCGATGAAGAGTGGCCCCCGCTTGCCGCAACTAGAGAAAGCCCTCGCACAGAAACGAAGACCCAACACAGCCAAAAATAAATAAATTAAAAAAAAAATACTTTCACCAGAACCCATCTAAGGAGTGGAGTCAGGGCATCTGTATTTCTTAGAGTTCTGCAGGTGAATCACATGCACACATTGTGCATGGAAAACCCTGAGATGACATGTGCCCCACCAAAGAGTTGACCACTGGACAAAGGACTGGGTGCCTATTCTGCTCTGAACAGCGAGCTTTAAAACGTGTCAGAGCGATTTCTGTGGGCAAGATCTTAACCTAAGAGTAAGTGGGCGTTGCTGACAGACATTAGCCAGGCTCTGGCACCTACCTCTGATGCACAGTGACCCGATCCACAGAACAGCACTGTGCAAAGAAAAAGTGAATCTAAAACAAGCAGCCTATTGAATTAGGGAATGGAAAGGAGCTTTTTGCATCCCCCCTTCCCCCCCACCCAAATCTCTTAAGTTCTTAAAGGTAGGACTGTCTTAAAGACTTTATTGTTTCATTGACACTCATGCGGGGACTGACCTCAAGGCTCCTTTCATCACTAATTGATATTTTGTGCAGTTAGAAACAGGAGGAGGGGGAACAGACATTAGCAGTTCAGATGTCTCTTGCTCCACCTTTCTACTGCCCAATCTAACCAATCAAATAAAATCTGGATAGTGTCCCAAAACGCAGCATTGAGACCTACCAGTTTCTGTTAGGAACAGCTATCCCATCACATACGAATAGAGCTTATACTTATTTTCAAGCCAGCTCTTTTTAATTGTCAGTAGTTGAGCTACAAGTACCACCAACCGTCTGAGTCCAAGGCCAGTTATTTAAAGGGCACCTGGGTAAACTCAGAATAAGTCAGCATACTAAAATAAGATGTAATGCGATCGCCCGGCTAGGATCCTGACTGGGTTAACTTTGCTTCACAAGCTTCAAGTCGGTCATAGGTGATTCATTAAAGGAAACATCTCCACTGCCATGCCCTCTGCAATACTGGCTCAAAAACAAGAACAGCGGCAGCAGAAGTAGGGAATAGCAGCAGGACTGAGAAAGAGCACATGCAGGTCCCATGGGCCCCAGCTCCTTTGGAAGCGTAGGCAAGGAGGTGGGAGCAAACTCGTCCCACAGCATTTCTTGGCTGTGCTCAGAGCTCTGTACCTCTAGATAGGTAGGTAAAATGATGCTGGGAGTCGTACCTGCTAAGTGCTTCACCACTACACAACCAGCCTTAAAAAATGAAATCATTTTATCAAGAAACTACTTTTTGCACAGCAAAAACTTGTGCAGTCCTTATCTACAAGGATCTTAGAAACTAGTAATGAGCAGTAAAGGATAGCAGAATGTGATTAAGGAAAATAGACGCTGAGGTCTTGGTGTGCTTTTTTTTTTTAAGTTGGGAGAGGTAGGAGGGAGAATCCTTGAGGAAGAGGGGAAAGGAAGAATTGTTCTTCAGGTACAATGGCATTCCTATCCTTAACCTTTAGTCTCCCCCTTTGTCTATCTCTTCCTTTTACTAGGTGATTAATGGTAGGATGGTATGCAGGAAAAAAGGCAAAAGAAATTTCCTGAGGGAAATTTAATTTTTAAATTAAATTTTTCACAGTTTTTTAAAAACATTAAAGGTTTACACCCTCTACATTTCAACGCCCAGAGCAAAGCCTTAGCTAAACTGTCCTATTGTTAACTATAGCATTAACAGAATTACAAAGTGCTGTAGAAACAACTTGCAACGTATCTGCTTACCCCAAACTTCTGAGGGCTAAGATGAATAATAGCCATCTACTGAACACTTAGTTTTTAGTGCCAGATTCTTGGTTTTCATCTTACTCCATTTTACACATCCAACCTCTGCAAGAGAAAGAAACCAGATGTATACAGTCTCTTGAACTAAAGTTTGGGGGTGAAGGAAGATCAGTAACACAACATGGGACAGCTGGATGTTTATACAAGATTTCTCTTAGTTCTCTTGAAGCCTCAGAAATGGGAGAAGGAGAAACCTCATCTAGCCCACCCTTGAATGGCTGTGGCAACAGAGAGAGAAACATACATTTGCATATTAATCCTCACAACAAATCCTGCATTTTATATAAAGGAAAACTGAGGCTCAGAAACAGTAAGTAACTTGCCCAGTGTCACAGCTTTTACTTGACTGTTGCAGCACAATATTTGAACCCAATTCTGGGTGGCAAGATGAGAATTTGAGATAACAATTGAGACTCAAATCTTCTTCTTTTCTTTAATCCTTCACCTTTCACACCATTTAGATAAAAGTATTCATCACCTAAAGAAAAAAATGATAGTGCAGACCAGCAGAGGACAGGTTTTGAATTGCAAGTTCAAGAGCTTTGAATTGCAGGAGACTGAACTTTAAGTCAAAGTCTAGTAGGACTCAAGGAAAGTTTATGCCTCAGAAATAGAATTGGAATTACCTTGCCTCTTGAGACAATGGGCAGGAGAGTAGAAGGGAAGCAAGACACTCTCTGGCGGTTCCTTGAGGAAGGTCCCCTTGCTGTGTACTTGCCAAAGCCATTGTCTCCAGGACAAAAGGCAATTCCACCCCCAAAGAGATTCAGGAATCTAAAACAAGGAGCACTGGAGGGAGACCCAAAATCCCTTGAGTACAGGGATGGCAAGGGGTGGAAACCTCTGGCAGGCTGGTGCACCCCTGCAGAGGGAGCTGAATAATATTCTCAGGATTTGCGAAAGTCTACAAGGGCTTTCTGAACCCTTGAGAGTTATGTCGACAAGCATGGGGAGCCAGCAGGCCAGAACAAGAAAGGATAGACCTGTAAGGAGAAATGATCCAGAGCATTCAAGAAGAGGGTGAATCAATATATGCCAGCTTAGTTAAGTATATGCCAAGGACTAGATGTTCCCTGCTGATCTGTCCAGCATGTATCTCCTGGATCTAAAGAGGAAGGAGAGAGAGAGATCCTAATTTAACAAAGGTTAAGTTTCTGGCACTTGATGTAATAACAGTTAATAACAGAATTCAAATTCAAATGTAGAAAAATATACAAATATTTTCATAAACATGAATATATGGAATGAACTTGGAATCACTGCACCGCTGGTTCTCAACCTTGGCTGCCCCCTAGCATCACATGGAGAGCTTTTAAAAATACCTTTCCTTGGGCCCCACCACCAAAGAGTCTAATTCAGTCGTCCAGGGTGGGTCCTAGAGTGGTATTTTGTAAAAGTTCCCCGAATGTTTCTAATAAGCACCCAGAGATGACAACCACTTCTGTCTTGCTCTTTCTGTGATCCTCTCCGTCTCACTGAGGGAAGGGGCTCAGTAAGGGAGGAGGCAGCCACGATGGATGAGCATTGGATTTAAAGTCAATAGACCTGGACTTGAATTCCAGTTCGGCCACCTGCCAGCAGTATGGTCTTAAACAAGTTGTTTACTCTCTCTGAGTTTCAGGTTCTACATTTGTAAACGTGGGTGTATTCATTTCCAATAGCTGCTGTAACAAATTGCCACAAACTTGGTGGCTTTAAAACAGCAGAAATCTATCCTCAGTTCTGAAACCAGAAGTCCAAAATCCTTATCATTGGGCCATATTGAAGGTGTCAGCAGGGACATGCTCCAGCTGGAAGATTTAGGGGAAAATCTGTTCCTTGACTTTTCCAGCTTCTGGTGGATACTGGCACTCCTTAGCCTGTAGCCACATTACTTCAACCTCTGCCTCCTTCTCTTCTATCTGTGTCAAATCTCCTTCTGCTTTTTTCTTATAAGGATACATGTACATTTAGGGCCAACCATAATCCAGAATGATCTCCTCATCTCAAAATCCTAGTTTAATCACATCTGCAAAGTACTTTTTGCCATATAAGTTACAAAGTATGTAAGGTAAATGCAGATAGGAACAACTAATATAAGTATGTGAAAGCTCCTTAAATTTTAGACAAATATAAGCTGTAATCAATATTGCCAGTTTTCATGACTCAGCTTTTAAACCCCCCAATGACGTGTGCTGTGCCCCTAGCAGCCCTGGCAGCTTCCCAGCTGCTCTCCTAGAACATCTCCCTTGAGGCAGGACCAGCACCACCCCAAGTCTATACAGTCCCTTATGAGAATTAGAAAGGGAAGTGACTCTATCCTCAAGACACTTCACTTCTGCCTGTTGGAAAATTAACAAAATATATTCTACCATCTCTCAAAAACTTGTTGTAAGAGGAAATTGAGCAAATAAGTGGCTATATTAAGAATAGTGGGAGCCAGCTTTCTCTCGATCAAAGAAGGAACTTAAAGCATAGCAAGAAAGAATTTCCTCTCAATTGGAATTAAGTATTAGTGTAAACTCATGGTTTTCAATATATAGATATAGATATATAAATAAATATACATATTATATTAGGATTCTCCAGAGAAACAGAAGCAATAGGATATGAATATATATAGAGAGAGATTCATTTTGGTAAATTAGCTCATTCAGTAATGAAAGCTGGCAAATCCAAAATCTACAAGGTGAGTCATCAGGCAGGAAACCCAAGGAAGAGCTGATGTTGTGGTTCAAGTCCAAAGGCCATCAGGCAGGAGACACAGGGAAGAGCTAATGTTTCATTCAAGTCCAAAGTCCATCAGGCTGGAGAATTTACTCTTTCTTGGGAGAGGTGAGTCTCTTGTTCTAGTCAGGCCTTCGGATGATTGGGTAAGGCCCACCCACACAATGGAGGACAATCTGCTTTACTCAAAGTCCACTGATTTAAATGTAAATCTCTTACAAAAACACTCTCATAGACACATGTAGAATAATGTTTGACCAAATATCTGGGCACCATGGCCCAGTCAAGTGGACACATAAAATGAACCATCACAGATATTAATATGTGTGTGTGCTCTGTCCACTGAGAAGGCCTGGGAGCAGCAACCCCCAATAAAAATAAGCACATCTAGTGCCCATATATAACTACCCTCCTCCACTAAAAGGTACTAGAGCTTCTTAGAGAAATGGCTGCTTACAGGATTGGGCAGGGAAAGTACAAGATGAGCCTGGAATATTTTGTTAGCCCAAAAAGTTAGGATGTGTTCAAAGAATGATGGAAATGCATCAGAAATATGCAGAAGCCAATTTGAAGGGTCTCCCAGTGGCCAGTTATGAGACAGTTTCAATAACAAAATAAGTAATAGTGGGGAACATGGAGCAGATGTACTTTTCCTATTCTTCCCACTTAGTACAACTAAAAACTGTAGACATTATATATAAAACAATCATAACAAGACTCTGATAGGAGGCGAGAAGAAGACAAACCAGCTAGGGACCTCTGGAACCAAGGAACAGCATGGTGGTGAGTTCCCTGGGTTTTCCTTTCTGCCCTATATATCCCAAATTGGTGCTAAAGAAGCTAGCAAGCCAGAAATGCCATTGGGTGCAGACCAGAAAAAAGCACTCCCATCCAAGCCAGCTCGCTGTAGCTAAAAGACTAGGAAATGTACAGCCTAACAAGATAGAAAGTTTTCAGACAACAACATTCTACTCTGGCCAAACACCACAAGTAAAACTGTGGCCCCGCTTCCACCAATGCCAACAAAGTCTAAGTGGGGCATCAAGAATTTCATCCTTGCAAGAGTGTAGCTAGTTACTCCAGCACCCCACTAAGGGTGGTGTGTCAGAGAAAGACACTGAGAACCTTATTTCCACTGACTGACATTGAGTCCCCCCCATCCCTCAGTGTTAGTAGAGACCATACAGGGAACCTGGACTTCAGCCCCAACCCAGAAGTAATGAAATACTTCTCCCCTTCCCCACTGGGGTGGTGAAAGAAGAAGCCTAATGGAGAGTCAGTACTTTCATCATTGAGGAGTGGTAACAAAACGACCTCCACTGTGGTGTCAGTGGAAACCAGAACTCCCATTCCCATTCAGCAGTAATAAGGATCTCCCCACCTTGGGGGTCAATGAAGGCCAAGAGGAGAACCTGGTCTTCTACCTCTACCTGGCAGTATCTAGGCAGCACTCCCCCTTTTCCCTGACAAAGCAGTGTCAAAAAAAAAAAAAAAAGTTTAAATAAAATGCAGAATCTCATAACATAATACAAAATGTCCAGGGACTCAAAAGACTGAATATTTATGACATCAGAATTCAGAAGGAGAGAAGAAAGAGGACAGGGCTGAAAAAGTACTCCAAGAAATAATGGCTGAAAACTTCCCAAATTTGGCAAGAAACATAAACCTATAGATTGAAGAAGTTGAGCAGACTCTAAACAGGACAAACCCAAAGAGTTCCACACAAGACACATCATAATTAAACTTATGAAAACTAAAACAAAGAAAAATCTTGACAGCAGCCAGAGAAAAATGATTCTTACCTGAGGGGGGGAAAACAATTCAAATCATAGCAGATTTCTCATCAGTGATCTTTGAGGCCAGAAGGAAATAGCACAATATTCCTCAAGTGCTGAAAGAAAAGGATTGTCAACCCAGAATCCTATACCTAGTAAAAATATCCTTCAGGAACAAAGAGGAAATCAAGACATTTTCGAATGAATGAAAACTAAGAGAATTTGTCACCAGAGAACTTAAGACCTAAAAGAAGGTATAAAGGGAGTTCTCTAAACAGAAGGGAAAGGATCAAAGAAGAAACCTTGGAACATCAGTAAGGAAAAAGAACATGGCAAGCAAAAATATGATTAATACAATAGGTGTTCTTTTTCCTCTTGAGTTTTCTAAATTATGTTTGATAGTTGAAGCAAAAATGATAACACTGTCAGATATGGTTCAAAATGTATGCAGAGAAAATGTTTAAGACAATTATATACTATAAACAAATGACAGTAAAGGGACATAAATGGAGGTAAGTTTTCTATACTTCACACACCTGAAAAAACACCAGTATTCTATGGTAAGTGAAGTATGTATAATGTAATACCTAGAGCAACCACTAAAAAAGCTATAAAAAGAGACACAAAAACTGTATAAGTAAATAAAAATAGAATTCTAAAAAGGTATTCAAGTAACCTTCAGGAAGATGGGAAAAGGAAAACAGAAACAAATAACAGAGAACAAACAGAAAACAAAAAATAAAATGGCAGCCTTAAGTCCTAACATATCAATAATTACATTAAATGTAAATGGTCTAAATGCACCAATTAAAATACAGATATTGACAGGGTTGCTTAAAATACAACTCAACTATATGCTGTCTTTGAGAAACACTTCATATATGACAATGTAGGCAAATTGAAAGTAAAAGGATAAAAAATATGTCATGCAAATATTAATCAAAGGAAAGCAGGAGTGACTATATTAATATCAGGTAAAGTACTTTAGATGAAAGAAAATTCCAGAGAAAAAGAGGGACATTATATATTATAAAAGAATTAGTCCACCAAGTCATAGGAATCCTAAATGTATAGGCACCAAACAACAGAGTGCAAAATATGTGAAGCAAAAACACAGAAGTGAAAGGAGAAATAGACAAATCAACAATTATAGTTGGAGACTTCAATGCCCCTCTCTTAATAATTGCTAGAACAACTATACAGAAAACCAGCAAGGATATGGAAGAACTCAACAACATTCTCAATCAACAGATCTCAGTAGACATTTATACAGCACTCCACCCAACAACAACAAAATACACATTCATTTCAAGTGTGTACCAAGATAGATCATATCCTAGGCCATAAAACAAATCTCAGCAAGTTTAAAGGAATTGAAATCATACAGAGTATGTTTTCTGGTCACAGTGGACTCAAACTAGAAATCACTAACAGAAGGATAACAAAAGAATCTCCAAACACTTGGAAACTAAGCAACACACTTTTAAATGATCCACAGATCAAAGAGAAAGTCCCAAGAGAATTTTTTTAAAAAATACATAGAAGTAATGACAGTGAAAATACAACATATCAAAATTTGTGGGACACAGCCAAAGCAGAGCTGACGGGGAAATGTATAACACAAATGCTTGCCTTAGAAAAGAATAAAATTCTCAGTTGAATAATCTAAGCTCCCACCACAAGAACCTAGAAAAGAAAAGTAAACCCAAAGCAAGCAGATGGAAGAAAATACTAAAGATGAGAGCACGAATAAATGAAATCGAAAAAAGTAAAACAGTAGAGAAAATCAGTGAAACAGGGAGCTGATTCTTTGAAAAGATCAATAAAATTAATAAAACTCTAACAAGACTAAGAAAAAAACAAGAGAAGACATAAATTAACAGTGTGAGCAATGTAGCAGGGAGTATCATTTACAGACACTACAGATGTCAAAAGGATAATAAGGGAATATCACAAATAATACCACACACACATAAATTTGACAATTTTGATGAAATGGACCAATTTCTCAAAGGGCACAAATTATCACAACTCATCCAGTATGAAAAAAAAAATTTGAATAAATCCTATAACTATAAGGGAAATTGTAATTTTAAAATTCAAAAAAAATCCAAGTCCAAGTGGTTTCACTGAAGAATTCTATCAGATGTTTAAACAAGAATTAACACCAATTCTATACAATCTCTTCCAGAGACTGAAGAGGAGAAAACACTTCTCAATTCATGTTATGAATCTAGTGTTACCCTGATACCAGAACCAGAAAAATATAGAACACACACAAAAAAGAATACAGACCAATATCTTTTATGAATAGATGCAAAAATTCATAACAAAATATTAACAAGTACAATTCAGCAACATAAAAAAAAAATTATACACCATGACCAAGTGGGATTTATTCCAGGGATGCAAGACTGTTTCAATATTTGAAAATAAGTAATCCACCATATTAGTAGAATAAAGAAGAAAACTCACTGATCATATCAATCAAAGCAGAAAAAAAAGCATTTTACAACTTCAAGACTGCTTTATGATAAAAACTCAGATAAACGGAAGTATAGGAAGCTTCCTCGACTTTGTTAAAGAGCATCTGCAAAACACCTACAGTTAACATTGTAATTAATGGTGAAAGACTGACTGCTTTCCCCCTAAGATTGGGAATGAGGTAAGGATGTTCACTCTCACCACTCTTCTTCAACACAGTTCACACAAAAGTCTGTACATGAATGTTTATAGCAGCATTATTTATAATAGCCAAAAACTGGAAACAATCCAGATGTCATTCAATGAATGAATGGCTAAACAAACTGTGTAACATTTATACTACGAAATACAACTCAGCAATAAAAAGGAACTATTGGGCTTCCCTGGTGGCGCAGTGGTTGAGAATCTGCCTGCCAATGCAGGGGACACAGGTTCGAGCCCTGGTCTGGGAGGATCCCACATGCCGTGGAGCAACTAAGCCCGTGAGCCACAACTACTGAGCCTGCGCGTCTGGAGCCTGTGCTCCGCAACGGGAGAGGCTGCGACAGTGAGAGGCCCACACACCGCGATGAAGAGTGGCCCCCGCTCGCCGCAACTGGAGAAGGCCCTCGCACAGAAACGAGGACACAACACAGCCAAAAATAAATATAAATAAATTAATTAATTTTTTTAAAAAAAGTAAATTGAAAAGGTTAGTATTGGATTATAACCCATGAATAAAATAGAAATCCATGAGCCCATAATTATATAATTTAATACTTGAATAAACAAATGGGGGGGGAAGTAAATTTTTCCTTATAGCAGGATACCAACAAATAGATGTAGAAGAAATGGTGGAATTTGGCAACCATGGGAGAAATAATTAATCAGGACAGGAAGCATCATTAGATACTGAAACTAGTGGGTGGTTTAATGGGGAGTGAGATGTTTTTCTGGTCTCAGTGTATCTCCCCACAAACTACTCATTGAATGCAAAGTAGGGAAAGTAACTGCAGCGGGGAGACCTAGGGGACAGCACTTTAATGAATTGATCAAGGTTAGCATTACCAATATTAGGATAAGAGGCAAGCATGTGCCACTTGATAGGATTCAATGGGAAGAGCATGGCATCATTCCTGTGATATTCCTGTCAAAAGTTCTTAGCCTGAATCTAGTCACGAGGAAACATCAGACAGATCCATATCAGGGGATGGTCTGCAAAATGACCAGCTATTATCTGCAAAAGAGATGAAAGTCAAGGAAAGACTGAGAAACAGTTCTGACTGAAGGAGACTGGAGAAATGATAACTGCATCAGATACTTTTGCTATGAAGGACAGGATTGGGACAATTGAGGAAACTTAAATGGAGTGTGGGAATTGGATAATAAAAATATATCAGTGTTAATTTCCTGATTTTGTTCACCTTGCTGGTGTATTAGTTTGATAGGGCTGCTGTAACAAAATATCACAGACTGAAAACAGACTGGAAAACTCTGTGTGTCTTTAAGAACAGAAATTTATTTTCTCATAGTTCTGGAGGCTAGAAGTCCAAGATCAAGGTGCCAGCAGAGTTGGTTTTCCCCGAGGACCATAATAGGAGTCTGTTCCAGGCCTCTCTCCTTGTCTTGTAATTGGCCACCTTCTTGCTGTTCTGTCCTCACATGGTTGTCCCTCAGTGCATATATGGCCTTGGTGTCTCTTCCTCTTCTTATAAGGACACCAGTCATATTCGATTAGGATCCCATCCTAAAGGTCTCGTTTTAACTTAATCATCTCTTTAAAGATCTTATCTCCATGAACCGGTTTGCAAGGCAGAAATAGAGACACAGATGTAGAGAACAAACGTATGGACACCAAGGGGGAAGGGGGAGTGTGGGATGAATTGGGAGATTGGGATTGACATATATACACTAATATGTATAAAATAGATAACTAATGAGAACCTGCTGTATAGCACAGGGAACTCCGCTGTGCAGTAGAAACTAACACAACATTGTAAAACAACTATACCCCAAAAATTAAAAAAAAAAAGAAATCTTATCTCCAAATTCCATTCTGGAGTGCTGGGGGTTGGGACTTCAAAATTTGAATTGGGTGAGAATGGGTTGGAGAGGCGACACAATTCAGCCCATAGTAGCTGCAGCTGGGTAAGGGAATGTCCTTATTTGTGGAAATCTGCACTGAAGTATTTGGGGGTGGTGGGGAATCATGCCTGTAGCTTTCTTTTGCTCAGGTGGTTCAGAATGGAAACACTCTTTGTACTATCCTGGCAACTTTTCTGTAAATTTGAAATTATCTCAAAAGACAAAAATTAAGTGATCAAATGTAAAAGTTTCATGGACTAGTAGGACCAAAATAATAATAATAATAATAATAACAGTAATAATAATAGGTATCAGTCATATCTTTGTTTTCTAGTACTGTTAACCAAAATTTTAGAAACAGAGATCTGATTGAAATAAAAAGGTGTTTATTTGGGGTTTGTTAAGACTGCAGCCCAGGAGACACAGATTCAAGAAGCTCTTGAACTGTGTCCCACAGGACTACAAAATGGGGGAGGCAAAAAACGCAAGGTTACAATTAGATACATGAATTGTGTATCAACAGTTATAATTGGAGATGGCAAGAAGTAAGGGTGCTTGTTACGTAACAATTGGTTGGGGTCCAAAATAGTGGCATAGTTACAAGGGAAGACCTCGAGACCGTAAGTTTGCAGCTGGCAGGCGTTATTCTGAATACAGCTGGTGGTGTCCTTAGGTCTGGTACAGTTCAAAGAAAGTTCAGGTTTTCCTTGATGCAGAGATGTATCTGAGACCAGATCCTCAATGGCCGCCCAACTCCATTTTTGTCTACCTGAACTGTGATTACTCCATGATAATTTCAATTTGTCATCAGAACATGTACCTTTTGTGAGTGCACTAATCACACACGTGTGATACAATGAAGAGGACACAATTATGCATGCATCTAGCATGTGGATAATAGTGTGGAATATAGAGCTAGACTGCCTGGACACAAATCCTGGCTTTACCACTTGCTCTATGACTTTGGGAAAGTTTCTTCAACTTTTCATGCCTCAGTTTCTCTACCTTTAAAATAGATGTACAGGGACTACTCTGGCGGTCCAGTGGTTAAGACTCCACACTTCCAATGCAGGGGGTGCAGTTTCAATCCCTGGTCTGGGAACTGAGATCCCACATGCCTCGTGGCCAAAAAAATACACACACACACACACATACACACATAATAGTGAAAAAAAATAGATGTACATCAATACCAGCCCTAAAGTCATCATGTAAATGAAATGAGTTAAATTGGATAAAAGTACTTGAAATAGTGGCTGGAATAAGTGCTCAACAAATGTTAGCCCAAATTGTGAAGGAACATGAAAAAATACAAAGTTAATAGTTCTGGAATCCAGATCTATTTCTGGTAGGATGGTCTCTATTGAAAAATGGACTATATTTTATTTTCTCCCCCCAAATAGGAGAAGACTGGTACCAGGATACTACAGGATTAAACAATGCTATGTTTCTCTGTGTTTAGTTATTAAGTAGAGCTGCCTCTTATAAATAACTCTACTCCCATTGTCTTGAGTGTTCTTTGCCCTTCCCCTACGCAGTATTAAGAGCAATTTAACTTGAGGTTTCACCTAATAGAGAAACCCAAGGAGCAAGATGACTAGTAAAAACTAGTAAAACTCACTAGAAATGTGAGTTAGTGGGAAAGAGCATACAATACCAAAAATGCCCAAGAAGATAAAAAGGGAATCCAGTCTCCCTCCTCTCCAGCCCCTGCCCAACACACACACACACACACACACACACACACACACACACACACACAGGGTAAACAGCAGAAGTCACAGCAAGAAGAGTATTTGTCTTTCCTCCATCCCCCGCCCTGATACAATGAGGGTGTGATGTTAGGAAGAGGCTGAAACTAGAACAGTGTGCAGTGATGTGTTGGGAGAAGAATTTCCTTGCGAGCTGAATGTCTTTGTCAAAAATGTACACTTTTGAAACCAGCTTAGCTCCCTAGAATGGCTGTTTCTCATGTGGTTCTTTGAGTGTAGGAAAATAAAATCTTCCGAGGGAGTGTCTGCCATAGTGATCTTTGTCTTCTGTTAAGTTGTCCTAGGACTCCAAAGAGCAAAAAGTAATTTTTTAAGATGCAGGGGAGGGGAGATCTGGCAATGGTAACAGATTTTTCCCATTACCTAGCAGTGTAACCTTGGGGCAGTCAAGTAACCACCTTATGCTTCAGATTCTTATGTGTAACATGAGAGAATGGACTAGGTATCCTCTGGGGTCCCTTCTGGTACTAAAGTGCTCCCATTCTGTAAACCACCATAAATTATCCCTTATTCCCCCAACAACCAACACAGGACAAACTAAAGTTGTTTCCTCAAATCCAAGGCTTTCCAAACCCCTGCTAGCTCTCCTTTGTTTCTTTAACAAATTCGGAAAAGCTACACCAAAGTATTACATGTTACAAATGATCATTCTTTTTCCTGACCAGCCTGCCCTGTGATCTGGCAGAGAAAAAAATGCCCCACTCCTGAGAGACATTGTCCAAGGAGAATGGCACACCTAGGTGGAGATAGGTATTGAATACAGGAAATGAGTTCTCTTTCCTGTGCAAACGTGACAGTGCCAACTGAAAGTAGAGCATACTGTCCATCCTCTGGCCATGGTGCTAGTCGCTACGACAGGCCTGAGGCCCTTATTAGTTGAGGTATACATTTGCAAGATTGCTGGCCAGGTTTAGGTATGCAATTCTTGGCTATGTACCAGGGCTAAACTAGATACTCATTCATTCATTTATTCATTCAGTTAGTGCCCATCCAAGCAGAGCAATGTAGTAGTGAAGAGCATGGACTACAAAGCCAGACAACCTGGGCTACAGTGTCAGCTCTACCATTAAAATCCATGTGATGCCAATAAAGATGTTAAAAAAAAAAAATCCATGTGATGCTGGACAGATTAACTTCTCTGTGCCTCAGTGTCTTCATTGACAAGCTGAGGATGACTGCTGAGTACCTACTTCAGAGGATTGTCATGAGGGCCAAATAAGTTCATAAATATTTAGCATTTATAACAGTGCTTGGCACATAGCTCTCAAAATATATTACTTATTATTGTTGTCATTACTATTATTATTTTTTTTGGCCACACCGTGCAGTATGCGGGATCTTAATTCCCTTACCAGGGATCGAACCCGTGCCCCCTGCAGTGGGAGCTCGGAGTCTTAACCACTGGACCACCAGGGAAGTCCCTGTTATCATTACTCTTATTTGTAGGTCCTAAGTTTCCAAATAAATAAACCACTTAGGAATTACATGATTATGCTTAGAATATAGAACATAAGCATGAGGGTTTTATCTTTTTCATTACCATAGGACCTTTATGAGTCAATTACATATTTTGGACACTCAATAAATGTTCACTGAATAAGTCAATGACCTAATTAATGAAATTAATCTAAAATTAGACAGCAGGTTAGCCAGGCACATGGATAACTTTCAGATTGTTGATATGAATGTAAATATCAATTTTGAGTTTAAGAATTTTATCTTGAAATTAACTGGTAAAGGAAACTTGTCATTTTAATTTCTTGTCTTTTTATTATCTGAGCAAGAATTTTATAAAGCTTATTCTGATAAATAGTAGAACATTTCATCATGGCATTGCAAGGCCTTGGGTAAGTGCATTATAACCAAAGTGTTTCAAAGTGTGATCCAAGCATTGGGAAAAATTGTTAAGAAATGGTTTGCAGCCATCCTATATATTGGTCAGGAATTGTTCATAGAATTTATGCATCAAATGAAACAGAAGTATTATTTCTATGACAAATCTATAGAAGCTAGTATATACCTGAATTAATTGTTGCATCTTCTGTGTTACCTTTCTGAGGTTGTATCTAACTTGATAAATGAAATAATACTCATTAGTTGATGTGAGCAGGCATTTGAAAATAAATTCATTCAGACCTTAAATTTAATTTTAATTATTGTAGATTGACCGGTAGAACTCTTAACACATTTGTATAATTAGTGCACTAAAAGGAAAAAGAAGACAAACAACTCAATTGAAAAACGGACAAAAGAGGCTTACTTAATTCTCACTGGAGTGTGGGATATCAAAATTGTACCTAAATCCTATTCTAAATGAGCCTTTAAATTATTTCTTTGTTTAGGAAAGCTTATCTAAAATCGCTCCATAAGACAGTTCCAGCCGGTTTTAAAATTTGAAATCCATCTCATTAACAGGAAGAATGGCTTCCCTTTGGCTACTGGCCATGGTCAAGGGCTGTTGTACTCTTCGGCCCATTGCACCCTAAGTGAAGGATACAGAAGTGAAGGGAAAGCCTCCAATGTCCACTCTATTATGAATAGTAACAGTGCCAGCTGGTGTGAGCCATAACTCCTTGGCTCCGGTCCTGATAAGGATTAAGAATTCAAAGGGAGGTAAGTTTACAATCATTATAAGAATCTAGGCTAGCTATGCAAAGCAGACTAAACCAGCAATTCTCAAACTTTTTGGTCTCAGAATGCTTTTACACCCTTAAAGTTGTTGAGGATCCCAAAGAGTTTTTGTTGATGTGGTTATATCTATCAATGTTTACCATCTTAATTTTAATTTAACTGAGAAAATTTAGATTTACTTTAAAAATAACTATAATGACCTATTGCATGTTAACATAAATAGCGTACTTTTTTGTGAAAAATAATTATTTCCAAAACAAAAAATATTAGTGAGAAGAGTGGCATTTACATTTTTTGCAAATCTCTTTAATGGCTGGCTTAATAGAAGACATGAAACAGCAAGATTCTCCTATCTGTTTCTGCATTCAGTCTGCTGCAATATGTGTTTTGGTTGAAGTGTATGAAGAAAATATGTACAGATATGTAGTTGGGTAAGAGGGGAGTATTTTACTAGCCTTTTCAGATAATTATGGATATTTGTCTTTGACACTGTACTCAACAAGTGGTAGTTTCTTAAAGATGTGCTGCAACATAGAATCTGAAACTACATCAACAAACTTTTCAGCCTGTCATTTTGAAATCCACTGATCTATTGTAAATGTTGAATGAATCTTTACCCATGAGTGACTTTGTACCGGTATGTATTGATCATTTGAAAAAGTATTTGTTCACTGAGTTATACAGCGTTTGCAAATATTGACATATTCATTGTGAAATATTTTTACAATGACATTTGTTAATATCACCACTTATTTCATCAGAAAAGCCTTTAAATATTGGGAAGCTGTCCAGCTCAGGGTGGCAGATAAGAAGTTTTCCAAAATTCTGATTTGAAAGCTTGAATTGTAGAATTTTAACAACAAAGAGTATCAGTTGTTTACCCTGAAGTGACAGGTTCACTTCATTCATTTTTTAGACAATATGTACTAAATACCCAAATCTGAAAATCGCTGTTTGTCTATCACTCCTTCCTTGAAGTAAAACTGATGAGCCACAAAAAAAAGCAGCTAGTTCAGCTCACAGCCCCATTCCCACAACTGCTTTTCCTCAAGACAACCATCATTCTCCCATTGCCGCAAAAAGCACTTCATGAACACATCCCATTTCATCACACAGAATATTAAAAAGACATGTACTCGTGGGTTGAGTTTTAATGAAATTAATAGTTTTTACTGCTTCATCAAGGATGTTCTCAAGGCTTGTGCTTTCTTTTTTTAATAATAACATGTGTGTCATGGTGAAGAATTAAATGGCTAATGACTATCGTTATGGTTTTGTGCCACAACCTTGATTCTTACTAAGTTCTAAAAGTTTTAACCACCGTAGCTTTTGATCAACAGTGCAGATATCAGCACAAGGTAAAAACAAACCAAAAAAATCTTTGTATTGTTATGAAAATAGTTTTGGTCTCATGGATCTGCTAGACTTAATGGCTGCAGAAGAAAATAAACCAGTCAAGCCATAAATGATAATGACAAAATAAGAATTTGTGTTAATGTAGCAACTTGCAACATAATTTCTCATGCCTTACCTCATTTGGCCATCACAAGGCCCTCTTGAGGTGTTAAGTGAAGGTGGTATTGTTTTTCACACATATAGGGAAACATCCTTTGAGTTAACAGAAATGACAACTTGTCATCTTAGCTAGTAAGTGATGGAGTTAGCATTCAGATCTAGACTTTCTGACTCCAAGTGCAGAATTTTTCCCACAATACCACATTTCCTCTCTGCTCTACCCTGGAACAAAGATCTGCTTCTCTTTTTCCTCCTTAATATGTCTGTAGCCTGTCCTCTGTTGATCCACATCGCCAATCCACACCTCGTGCTGAATTTAACAGGAATCTTCACATATTAGACAGGATAGGGAACTGCAGAAACTGGCCCATGAGTGGGCTTGAAGTTTGGGAGATTTCCTCCAAAGGGAATAAAATATTGATACATCACAGAAATTGCCACCATGAAGATGGTAAATGGTAAACAGAAGACATCTCAGCAGACCACTCAATGCTCTTCTCTTTTGACCATGACGATGCTGTAGAACCTGACAGAGCAACTGCTTGTAAGCAACCTGTATCCCTAGATGACTCCGGACATCAGAGATACCCCACCAGCCTAGACGTTTCACATCGGGACTATTAAATGAGAAAAACAAACTTTTTTATTGTTTAAGCCACTTCACTGTTATAACAGCCGTGTTTTACCCTGATTAATACACTCTTATTTCTTCAAGATTTTAGTTCCTGGTTCACTGTTCCCCTCCCCACTCTCATCCAATGATAATTCTTCATGATTTTAGTACCCACAAAGGTGATCCTCCCCACACCTCTACATTTCATTGAAACTGCGTTTATCACGATCACCTCTGACCTCCACATCGCTAAATCAAAGGGTCCCCTCTCAGTACTCTTTACCGGGTTATCAGCAGTATTTGATCAATCTCTTTGAAACACTCTGTACCCTAGGTCTCTGGAATACTACGTTCCACTGGTTCCCTCCCATTTATCTGGCACCTCCTTGGTTTCCTTTGTTGATTTCTCCACATCTCCCCAACCAAAACTCAGGTTTTGTACCATTCTCTTTTTCCAAATGCACTCATGCCCTTGGTGATCTCATTCAGCCTCTTAGTTTTAAATACAATCAATATGATCATGATGCCCACATCTCCCTCTCCAAGCCAGCTCTTTCTTGCCCCAGAATCTAAACTCATATATTCAGCACCCATTCAGCACCCATTCAGCATCTCCACTTCTGTGTACAATAGACATTTCACACTTACCACGTCCAAAACTTAACTCCTGAGTTTCCTTCCCAAGCCTGCTCCTCTTGAAACTTAATATCAAGTATACTTTTCCAGTTGCTCACATCCCACACTTTCTTGCATATCCAAACCATCAGCAAATTCTGTTGACTCCAGCTTCAAAATATATCTAGAATCCAACCACTTCTCAATCCTTCCATTAATACCACTGCTGTCCAAGCCACTATTAACTCTCACTTGCATTATTGCAACAGCTTCCTAACCGGCATCCCAGCTACACCCTTGCTCCCAGCAGCCAAAATGGTCCTTTAAAACATAAGTTAGATTGTGCCACTTCTCTGAATCTTAGGGTAAAAGCCAAAGTTCTTCAAAATGTCCTGCAAAGCCATGGGTCTAGACCTGATAACCAATAAGACTGTATCTCCTGTTACTCTTTCTTGCTTTTTCCACCCCAAGCACACTGGCCTCTATGCTCTTCTTGGAACACATCAGGCATGTTTCTGCCTTGAGCTTTTGACAATTGTCGTTCCTTCTGCCTAGAAGGAACTGTATAAGCTTAAGTGTACAGCATGATGGTTTGATTTATATATATTGTGAAATGATACCACAGTAGGTCTAGCTAACATCCATCATCTATCATTATATAGATACAATAAAAAGAAAAAAAAATTCTCCTTGTGCTGAGAACTCTTAAGATCTACTTTCTTAATGTCTTTCCTATATATCATACAGCAGTGTTAACTATAGTCATCATATTGTATATTACATCCTTAGTATTTATTTATCTTTAACTGGAACTTTGTTCAACTACCTTCCTCCAATTCCCCCTACCCCTATTCCACTCCACTCCTCACCTCTGATAATCACAAATCTGATCTCTTTTTCTATGAATTTGGTGGAGGGTTTTTGGTTGCTGCTTATTTTTGAAAATCATTTTTGACAATATCCTTAGAGTAAGTATAGCATTAATACTCCCACAGAGCTGTTTCTTATAGTCCTCAATTCAAAGGTCAATTCAACTTAAAAAACAAAAACGAAACAGAACAAAAGTAGGGATTTCCCTGGTGGCACAGCGGATAGGACTCCACACTCCCAGTGCAGGGGGCCCAAGTTCGATCCCTGGTCAGGGAACTAGATCCCACATGCATGCCGCAACTAAGGAGTCCTCCTGCCGCAATTAAGATCCAGTGCAACCAAATAATAAATATTAAAACAAACAAACAGACTGAACAAAAATAAACAGAGGTTGGGGAGGTGGGGAGAATAATACATCGATAATCCAAATACCCAGGCCAGTGCAGGGATGTATTTTGGAGTCTGGATTAGGAGGTGAACTGAATGTAGGTCTTTTAATCTCTTGACCTAGAACATCATTTATCTCTCATCTGAGGTTTTAATGAATGTTGAAAGATGGCAAGCTGAAGATTTAACTGTCTGGCCTGGAGAGAAGCTATTCTAATGTTACCAGTTAAAGATCAACTAGACTTGGGAATTCCCTGGCGGTCCAGTGGTTAGGACTCAACGCCACTTTCACTGCCGAGGGTGCGGGTTCAGTCCCTGGTCGGGGAACTAAGATCCCTCAAGCCCCGTGGCCAAAAAACCAAAAAGCAAACAAACAAAACAAAAACAACAACAACAATAACAACAAAAAACCAAGCCCTTAAAGGGCAAGATCAATTAAAAATAAAGAAAAAAAAGATCAACTAGACTTGTAGACCTTAAGTAGACCCTGTGTCTAAATAGGCCATCTCACTCCGGTTTTGAAGATACCTAGCTCTTCCTTAGAACACTGTTTCAGTCTGCTCTGTAGAACAGAGGAACAGGAACATCATGTCTTAGACAGACAAATTAAGCAGGGACAAATATTCCACAAAGACTGTTAGTCTTTATAAGAGTGTGCAGGGGGCTTCCCTGGTGGCGCAGTGGTTGAGAATCTGCCTGCTAATGCAGGGGACACAGGTTCGAGCCCTGGTTTGGGAAGATCCCACATGCCGCGGAGCAACTGAGCCCGTGAGCCACGACTACTGAGCTTGCGCGTCTGGAGCCTGTGCTCCGCAACAAGAGAGGCCGCGATAGTGAGAGGCCCGCGCACCGCGATGAAGAGTGGCCCCCGCTCGTCGCAACTAGAGAAAGCCCTGGCACAGAAACGAACACCCAACACAGCCAAAAATAAATATAAATAAATAAATAAATTAAAAAAAAAAAAAAAAAAAGAGTGTGCAGGGCAGTAACAGGAAGTACATCATCCTAGATGGGCCTCTGCCCTGACCCCTCCTCCTTCACCTCTCTGGTATTGCCCCGAAGATGCAAAGGAACAAGCGAAACAGGAACCCAAAGGGTGTCCCCAGATTCTCCTAGCCACCCTGCGATCTATCCTCCATAGTGTGACTAGAGTTATTAACGCAAATGCAGCATTACAAAAGCTTCAGAGGTGCAGTTGTGTTTCCAAGTATAAAGACCATCAGTGGTTCCTTGGCATTCAAAACCTCTTCATCTCCCGGCTCCCTCCACATTCTTACATACTCTGAAAACTTGCTGAACTGCTTGCAGCTAAAAGTGTATTGCAATGAAAGGTCATGGCACTGGGCCAGTGTACATACTGCTCCTTGTCTTACTCAACTCTCACTGGGCAACTGCCTCCTAGTTGGCTTTTAGGACTCAATACAATGGGCAACTCTTCTTGGAACACTTTCCCAACTGCCTCTACCTGCCCTTTCCCACTCCCCACTCCCACCCAGGCTGAGGCTGAAGCTCCTGTGCTGTGTATGTCTTTTCATAGCACATATAGCATTATATTGAAATCACTGAGGTGTTTGATCTTTTTTTCTCACTGGACTTGAGCTCTCTGAGGCAAGGGCTATACTCTTATCTTTGGTGCTTAATTCAGTGCCTGGCAGCTGGTCAAAAATTAAGTGTTGAATGAATGAAGGAGTTCAACACAAAATACCTATTGATTGAATGTCTGTTCTAGAAGCTGTGGATCTGGGCACCTGGGGAAACAATGGCAAGCAAAAAAATCAACACAGCGTAACCTCTCATGTGGAGGAGCAGGCATGAGCTAAATACCCATAGTAATGAATAAATAACTGAAACTAAAATGTATGTTTTAGGACTTCCCTGGCGGTCCAATGGTTAAGACTCCATGCTTCCAATGCAGGGGTCGCGGGTTTGATCCCTGGTCAGGGAAGTAAGATCCTGCACGCTGCACCACGCGGCCAAAAAATAAAAAATAAAGAAATTTAAAACGTGTGCTTTGAAATGAGGAGCACAGTTTTAATGAGAGCAGTTAAAAAGGACCACGCTCGGGACTTCCCTGGTGGCGCAGTGGTCAAGAAACTGCCTGCCAATGCTGGGGACACGGGTTCGAGCCCTGGTCCGGGAAGATCCCACATGCCGCAGAGCAACTAAGCCCATGCACCACAACTACTGAGCCTGAGCTCTAGAGCCCGTGAGCCACAACTACTGAAGCCTGTGCGCCTGGAGTCCGTGCTTCACAACAAGAGAAGCCACTGCAATGAGAAGCCCACACACCACAACAAAGAGTAGCCACCCCCCCGCCACAACTAGAAAAAGCCCACGCACAGCAACGACGGCCCAACGCAGCCAAAACTAAATAAATTAATTAATTTTTTTAAAAAATGACCATGATCTAGACTATTTATCTCTTTTATTTTCTGTTCGTATTTGTTTGGTTTTAGATGGAATAGATCTGAGTATATTTAGATTGGATGGGAACGATTCAGGTGAGTGAAAGAGGTTAAATAATATACAGGAGAGAAAGGATTAAATAACAGAGCACGCTTCTGGAGAGGATAAGGAGGATCTTACGCCCCTCGTGGAGGGACTGGCCTCTTCTGAAGCCACAAGAGGGAACATTGAGAGAGTGGATACAGAAGTAGGGGGGTGGCAGGTTTTGTACCAGAAAATTGAATGAGGTCCTGTCCAAAAGCTTGGATTTTTCTCTGAGGGAGAGGAGTCAAAGTTGTCTACTGGAAATAAGGCAGAAGGGGGGAAAGTCAGAGATCTGAAAGAGTCTGGAGAGGGTTTGAAGCTTTCATCATGGACTGCAGGAAAGCAAGTCAACTGAGAAATGCAGCAGGATGATTAGGGTGTGTTAAGAAGAACCCATCTGAGGTAGGTGATGTGACTATATACCAACAACAATCTGCCTATTGTGTAATTTTCCCCAGAAACCACAGAGAAAGCATACAGTTGGTTTCATTCAGGGTTGGGGATTTGCCAAATTGAGATGAGGAAGTGCCAGTGGGTCAGGGGAGTTTAGGATAATTGGTAAGAATGTGATGGAAATAAAGGACCATAGAATCCAAGAGGAGAAGCCTGATTAATTGGAAAAAGGGGAGGGGGTGTCAGTGGAGTGGAGTTGCCAAGGAGATGGAAGAACAACTATAGTGAGGGTGGTTGAACAGTAGGCTGGAAGGAAGGACAAGAGCATAGCTGGAAGACGGCAGGATGGGGGGGCTATCCCTGAACACAGCCTCCAAACATAGAACCTCTTCAACAATATCAGATATTAAGACATGATGAAAAAATATTAGAGAAAGCAGCATGAAAGCAAGGCAGTGAGAGCCAAGACCCATCAATAAAGTGATAAAAGAGTGGTGCTTTTTTAGCATCACTTTTGCTCCGCTGTCAACCACTAGCACAAGCCCCAGACCTCAGCCCACACCCTACCCACTCCCAGGTTTCATCTCCCCAGTGTTGGAGCCTGACTGGGCTGGTGAGGAGGGAAGGACACAATTACAGGTCATTACACATTTATCAATGCTTAAATTCATTATTCTGGACAGTTTCAAATGGTTACAAAATTCGGGGAATGGCTGTGGGAGTGGGTGGCAGAAGTGGAGAAAGGCCATTGGAAATGAGGAAGTCAGCGTCTTGGCGGGTCATTCATGCAAGGTGATGATACACTTGGTAGAGAAGGCTGAGTTAAGCATAAAAGTCTTCATTGAATGATAGAGTGTAACCCCAAGGTGGGCATATGACAGGGACCTGAAGACAGATGGGACAACATATGACCCATAGGAAAGGAGATTTTTTTGCAGGAGAGTGAGGGAGTAATGGTCTGGAAGAAGCAGTGGAAAGAAGGCAGACACAAAATCTAATGCTGGTTCCTGAGGACAGTGGGTATAAGGGCATAAACAGTCAACATTTAATCTAGTGAAAGGGATACATTAGAAGAATCATTCCCTAAGCTGTGCCCCAGCGGACTGTATCAGCCCAAAGGCATGTCTTTCAGATTTGCCAAATGCACCCTCCAGACTGGCTATGACCTTGGCTGAGAAAGTGCTGACCTAAGGAAGAGTCAGATTTCAGTTAAGGCAAGGAGATGGAAGGGATGGCAGAGAAAGGCTGATTTTGGATTAGCCAAGGGTGCAGTAGAATAAATAGTCATTCAGTCATTTAAGAGAAAACTGCGTTCTAAGGTTTTATCTCTAGATTGAAAGCTGGATGGACAAGCTGCAGCTTGTTAACCATTGTCGCCCCAGGGCCCAGCACTATCTCTAACAGAGAGCAAGTTCCTGAAATACATTAGTTAAAAGTAGGAATGAACTTCCTATTACTAGAGTTGTAGTCTGGAAGGGAAATGGGTGAGCAAAACACTGATACTTTAAACCTCCATAAGTAGAAATAAGGTGTGGATATAGAGCACAAAGGAGATTGAAAGTCAATACCCTCAAGAGAAACTTTGCAAAGTGCCTTTGTCCCCTGACTTCTAAAGTCATTGTTCCAGAAATGGGCTGTACCCGAGGATGCCTCCTCCCAAGATGAGTTCTCAAGTACTACAGTAGAGGCTGAGCAGTAACTAAAATGGGGGAGAGAGAGGGAGAGAGAAAAAGAGAGAGCGTTGTCTCTATTAGAAGAGGGTGTAACTAGTACTCATCTAAATTCAAAGATGGATATTCAAGCCCGTATTGATTTTAGCCTATGTTTTATATGAAGTTAGAAGGAGCAGTAGATACATAAGATGCTTATTAATTTTCCAGTAGTATCTTAGGAGAGGCACTGGAGAGAGACATAGCATAAATGTTAACAGTAGGTATCTCTGGCTGGTAGACTTGTTTTTCCTCTTTGTACATTTCGTCATGTCTGCATATTCTATATTATATATATTTTGACTTCGATTTTCTTAGAAAAAACTGTAGAAATATATTATGCCTCTTCTAAATTTCTCACAAGCCCAGAATATCTTTTTTTAGGGCAAAATTGGTTGCAAACTAAAGGGATTATAAGGCTTCAAAAGAAATTATTTCTAGTAATTTCAGCAGTGGTGCAGTAATTGTGAAGAATCAATACACAGTAAATTTAATAAAATGAAAGTTGTTAGGAAAGCAAACAACATGCAAAACACCAGCTGTGTGACTTAATATTGATATTGATCTACAGCATACAAGAAGGAAGATTCAAGGCTACAAGAAACCTTGCTACTTTTAATGGGAGAAAGACACACGTTTTAGGAAATCTGCATGACAAGCTACCCAAGGGAAAATAACTAAATAACTATTATTATAAATAGTCTCAGAGTGATACTAGTTTGAAACTAGATGAGAAATTTTTAAATTAAACAGAATTTTTCCTTACTTGAAGTACCTATAAGGATACATCCATTATTCCAACACAACTAAGAACTAGAAATATGTATTTGATTTAGCTAGATCATGCTGCAGTAACAAACAGCCCCCAAAATCTCAATGGCTTACAACAAGTTTATTTCTCATTCATGTTACATGCGAGGGGCTGCAGGTCAGCTGTGGCTCTGCTCCATTTTTCTTCTCATTTTAAGACTCGGGCTGAAGGAATGGTCTCTGTATGGAGCTGACATTCTCATGGCAGAGGAAAATATTGCGTGAGTTAGTGGGAAACAACAATGGCTCTTAACGTTTCTGCTAAGAACTGGCATATTTTAATCTCCCTTTTGTTTGTTTTTGGTTTTTGTGGGGTTTTGTTTTGTTGTTGTTTTTGTTGTTGTTAAAGAGACATGGCTAAGCCTAGTGATAAGGCAGGGACTTATACTCCTTCCAAGGTATGCACTACATGGCAGTAGGCAGAAGTGTACAATCATTTTACAAGGAAGGGATCAGTGGATATTTGGGAATAATAATACAATCTCTCACAAAATGTATTCACTTACTGAGCAATTACTATGATGGTGAGAACCGGAAAAATGCAGAGAAGATGAAAAACATCATTTGTATTCTTAGGAGCTCAGTGCATAGCTACATAGAGTGCCTGCTGTGTGGCATATACTACACTAGGTCCTCTACTTACTGTGTCCCATTTAAGCCTTTCAGTAACACTTTCAGGAATTATAGGTACTCATTTTTCTCATTTTATTTAAGAGAAAACTGGAGTTGGCTAACTCTTCCAAGGTCTCTCTGGTAGATTGTAAAAATGGCCACAATCTTCTCCCTGCATCAACACCTTGCAATGTCACTTGGCAGATCTTCCCATTAAGGAATGGAGACTATTTCTCCACTCTTAAATCAGATTGGCTGGCCATGTGGCTTGCTTTGGCCAATGAGACATTAATACATGTGACAAGCTTGAAAAGTGCTTGCACACTGGGGCTTGTCCTTTTGCTGCTCTTGAATCATGCGCCATGAGAACAAATCCAGGCTACCTTTCCAGATGAGCAACAAGTGGTTCATTGCTCCTCTTGTCCCAACTAACAGCCTGCTAATCTAATGACCAGACAAGTGAGTGAGGCCATCCTAAATCATCTAGCCACTAGACAAGCCACCACCTGACAACAGATGCATGAGACAGCCCAGTAGAGACCAGCTGAGATGGCCATCCAGCGAGCCTAAGAATCATTAGCTAAATAAATAGTTGTTTCAAGTCACCAAGTTTTGGGGTGGTTTGTTATGAAGCAAAAGCTAACTAAAACGCAGGAAGAAAGGATAGGAAAGGAGTTTGGGTACAAGTCTGTCTGTCTCCAAAGCCCCTGTTCTTTCTACTAAGCTATACTTCTTCTCTAGGGTGGAAGAGGGACCTTGAAAAGTCATGCAGGCCATTCATTCATGCAACATGCTTGTAACAAATATTGCTGAGTGACCAGCCTAGCTTATGTCAGGCACTTGACTATGTTTACCTTCACTGTATTGAACAAGAAGTAAATAGCCTCTGTCATTAAGAGCTTACAGTATCATGGCTAGAGGGAAAGCAACAACAAATAATACACAAAGAATTTATTATTTTTAATTGTGATAAGAGATATAAAGAACACCAACATAATTAGGTATCAACAGTAGAAATTTGTAGGATGGGAGAAAAAGACGGGGTTAGGGCAAGGGCTGTAGTTTATGTAGAGCTGCCAGCGAGCAGGGAAGGCCCCTCTAAGGAGGTTGTGCTGGTTAGGTTCCCCTGGAAGCAAATATAGAGATTGAGATAGGAGTGCAAAAGCTTTATTGGAGAGTGATGTTTCTTAAGAAAAAGTGAGGGAGAAATATTGGGCAGGAGAACCATCAAGCAATAACCTGACCACAAGACTGCTAACCCAATAGGGAACTCTGGAGCAAAAATGGCCTGTTAGATAAATTCTACATGAGGTAAAAATGCCTTGTACCTCTGACTCTAACTGTGACCTCAGTCACTGGCTGAGGAACACCATGAGAAGAATGTGACCTCAGCCAAACACTGAAGGGGGGAGACCCTGAAGAAGCTAACCGCTGGACAATGCTGGCTAACCACACAAGGGTTTATTTCTTGGTTATGTATTCTATTCCATTGGTCTATATGTCTGTCTTTATGCCAGTACAATACTGTTTTGATAACTATAGTTTTATAGTAAGTTTTGCAATCAGAAAATGTAAGATCTCCAACTTTTGTTCTTCTTTTTCAAGTTGTTTTGGCTATTTGTGATACTTTAAGATTCCTTACGAATTTTAGGATAGATTTTGCTATTTCTGCAAAAAAACAACATTGGCATTTTGATAAGGATTGTGTTGGATCTATAGATTGCTTTGGATAATATTGACATTTTAACCACATTAAGTCTTCCAACCTATGAACATGGGATTTCTTTCCATTTATTTGTGTCTTCTTTAATTTCCTTCAGCAATATTTTGTAAATTTTATTGCTAAGTATTTTTGATGCTATTGTAAATGTAATTTTCTTATATTTCCTTTTCAAATTGTTCATTTTTAATGTATTCATATACAAGTGATTTTTGCACGTTAATTTTGTATCCACAACTTTTCTGAATTCATTTATTGGTTCTAATCATTTTTTTATAGAATATTTAGGGTTTTCTACATATAAGATCCTGTCATCTGTGAACAGAGATAATTTTAGTTCTTCCTTCTAATTGGAATGCCATGTTTCTTCTTTCTTGCCTAAATGCTCTGGCTAGGTCTTCCAGTACTATGTTGAGTAGAAGTGGCAGAAGCAGTGTATATGCATCAGAGCTGATTATTGAGTGACACTTAAAGAAGCTGGAAGAGCATGTGGTCTGAATACAAAGTAGTAGAGGTCTTGGGCAAACATATTAATGTTCATTTCTCATCTATTATCCCAGGCTTCACACATCTCAGCCAAACATTTTCTTTTTCTTTTCTTTTTTTTTTTGGCCATGCCGTGTGGCTTGTGGGATCTTAGTTCCCCAACCAGGGACTGAACCCGGGCCCTCGGCAGTGAAAGTGCAGAGTCCTAACCACTGGACCACCAGGGAATTCCCATCAGCCAAACATTTTTATAACAGTTTTATTGATATATAATTCACATATTATACATTTTATCCATTTAAACAGTACAATTCAATAGTTTTTAGTATATTCACAGAGTTGTGCTGTGCAACAATCAATTTCAGAACACTTTCATGGCTGACAAAAGCAGTCACTACCCATTAGCAATCACTACCCATTTCCCTTCAACCTTCCCCAACCCTAGGTAACCAGTAGCCTATCTTCTGTCTCTATGAATCTTTTATGGATATTCCATATAAATGGGGTCATACAACAAGTGGCTTTTTGTGTCTAGCTTCTTGCACTTAGCATAACGCTTTCAAGGGTCATCCAGTGTTGTAACACAGCCTAACATTTTAATGATTGCTACAAACTGGTTTCATAATATTTTGTATTTTGTTAGTTAAATACATATAAAGGTTAATATTGGGGACAGACAGATATCATTCTGTAATGGAACTGTATCTACTGTAATGCTATGTAAAAAACCACCTTAAATCTTAATGGCATAAAACCACAGCCATTTTACTATGTACATGGTTTTGTGGGTAAGGAATTTGCACAGGGCACAGCAGGGAATTTTTCTTGATTTATAATGACTAGGATGGCTCAAAAGGCTAGAGGTTTGCTAGAATGGCTTCAAACAGAAGAAGCCATTATGTGGCTTACATATGTGGAGAAGGTCTGGCTTCACAGGTGTGTGACCTATGCTGACTCAAAAATAAAAGGGTCCCATACTCATTAAATCATGCCTGATTTAATTCTTGGGTTGTCATCATCTTGAACTTCTGGACAATTTTTGAAAAAGGACTCCACATTTTCATTTAGCACTGGGTCCCTCAAAATATGTAGTCAGTCCCACAGTTCTGGTTGTCAGCTGGGTTCTTCAGTTCTCTACGTCATGTCTGCTTGGGCTAAAATGTCAGAGATGGCTTCTTCTCACTCACATATTTGGTTGCCAGTGTTGGGATGACTGGGAAAGCTAGGGATGGCCAAGCATCTCTCTCCCTCTCTCTAAGTGGCCTCTTTTTGTTGCAGGGTAATCAGACTTTTCACGTGGTGCCCAGCATTCTCTACAGTGAGCAGTCTAAGAGCTTGGGGAAAAAAAATTCAAGGATCCTTATGACCTCACATGGGAAATCACAGAACATCATTTCTATTACATTCTATTGGTCAAGAAAGTCGCTAAGGCTAGCCCAGCTAAAAAGGAAGGGAAATTAAACTCCACATCCCAATGGAAGGAAGAGCAAAGAATTTAGCTAATACTATCTTTAATCTATCACTGGCTAATATCCACCTGATACATTCATTTTGTGGGGACAAAATTAATGTGTGTTATAGAAGGAATGCAAAGAGATAGACCAATGGAATATTCAGTTTCTAACATTCAAAATAGAATCATGAAGTATGTCACTATGCTTTACATCATATTGTAAATCAGACCTTTACCTCTTCCTTAAGAATCTGAAAGACTAGGGCTAGTCCATAAATTGTAGAGAATGGAAGGTAGCAATCTTCTCTTTCTGTCCCTTGAGGATAGTTGTAAATAGAGAGGAAAGAAGTGAGTGAAGGTGGAGGAGGATTCTTTTGTCCTGCCTCAGTCTTGTCACACTTCCCCTTTAAGGCTTTGAGAGAAGATTGCCTTGAAGAGTCCCCTGAACCAAAGCATACTTGGTAATTGTATGGTAGGGAGAAGGGGGCTTAGTCACCCTTGGTTCCTCTGTGTGGACACTTGAGATTTCTTGCCTGCCTGATCCCTGGGCACCACATTGAGTCCACATGGATTCAAGAAAACTGTCTTCCAAAAATGTTACAATATGGCATAAACCACACACATCAACCTCATACATCTGGACATCTTCCATGGAAATAAAGAAGAGAAAGCTGACTGAGAGGTCAGTTGTTTAAGCTAAGACAGCCTGGGGCCTTCCCTGGCAGTCCAGTGGTTAGGGCTCTGTGTTTCCACTTCAGGGGGCCCAAGTTCGATCCCTGGTCAGGGAACTAAGATCTCACACATGCTGTGGGGCACAGCCAAAAAAAAAAAAAAAACTAAGACAGCCTGAACGTGATTTAAAGAGACTGATTAAATTTATTAGACTGAACTGTTTTGAATTAAATTGAACATTTAATGAACTCTGCACAGACTCATACCCTAACTAGTAGCAAGGGGTGGGGAGAAAAATGGAAGAGAGAGGGAGGGAAAGGGAGGGAGGGAAGAAGGAAGAAAGAAAGAGGGAGGGAGGGAGGGAAAGAAAGTCATTATTTTTGCATGTCTGAGTTGCAGTGTGTTATATTTGTGATTCTTCTGCAATACATACCATACCATACTACATAAGGGTGTGGGATAAGGACTAAGGACATCCAATCAGCACAGGACTGTCCAGGGCAGGGTGGGGTGAAGGAATTGATCCAGCTACAGTGGGCTCTCTCTTCCAAATCAAGCTCCTGAGTAGGAGTTACGGGTGAAGGAAAGAGGAAAAAGCATTACTTTAACTGTATCATTCCATCTTATGCCCTAACTGTATTAGTTAGATTTTTTTTTTCAGAAAATAAAGGAGGGCCTACTTCATAATTCATTGCTAGGAATATTCTCAGTCTAAGTATAAATTGCAAAGTAAGATCAGATGACCTTCTGGTAAAAAGCTGATTCAATTATAATAAATAAATAGAAGAGGTATGGAAAATAAATTAAACAGGCTTTCATTAAAATAAGGATGTACTGGGACTTCCCGGGTGGTCCAGTGGTTAAGACTCTGTGCTTCCAATGCAGGGGGCGTGGGTTTGATCCCTCATCAGGGAATTAAGATCCCACAAGCTGCGCAGTGTGGGCCAAAAAAAAAAAGATGTACTGAAGCTGGACAAAATAGTCAGTTTGGGAACCCTCCAGGCTGAGTGTGCAATATTTCCACGTGGATGGGCAGGAGGAGAAGGGCGCTCTCCCGGTAAAGTCCTGGAATTGGGCAGGGGAGGGGCCCCTGGGCCTGAGTACTCTACCCTTCAGCTGGCAATCTGGATAAACTAGGAGGAGATGTGGTGATAAAAAGCTCTGTCAGATTCTCATGTTGCAATAACTACTGGTATACCCTGTTCAACTGGTTGGGGGTCCTGCAGAAAGGAATTCTGGTATGTGGATTCTCTAATTAGAATAAGTAGCATCTATGTGGGCTGATGTACGTTTCTCTTGTAGGAGTCCTAAACATCATCAGTTCAGTGCCTTTTTCCTTTCATAACCATTTGTATTTCACATAAGTCAGCATAAAGATTTTGAGAGAAGTTGTTTTCTAGTTTGCTTAAATGATAATGAGGAGAGAAGCTTTCGTTCAAGTATTCATTTATAGGGCACTCATGTGTTAATCACTGTCCTGAGTACACGGGGCAGTGAGATCAAAGATATTCTCCTTGACCTCAAAGCTCTCTGGCCCTATGCCTTTCTTTTTTGAAGGTAAACCCTGGCCCATCCCAACCCTGCAAAGCAAGTTAAGACCAGGTTGTAACATATAACTAGACTTTATTGAAGGTTTCAGGATAGCAAAATGGAATTACAATATAGTAAAGGAAAACTTTAAACTGTCTACTAAATATGACTTCTGAATGTCAATGTCCTTACCTACCCACTCCTTTTAGCCCCGGACTCCCTATCATGTTTTAGGAGTACCCTACTCTCCTTAACACAGGAGATGCCTGTGACCATGAACATCACGCCCCATCCCCCCAGAGCTCAGGCCCCTTGAATCCTCTAAGGCCCAGTGAGAGGAGGAACCTGTCTCCCCTCAGCTCCAGCCTAAGGCTAGCCTTCTGGGAGACATCATCATCTACACAACTCCACCCACAAGGATGACAACTTCTGATACCGTTAAAAGAGCAGTTTAGCTCTGCGATGTCTTGAATCTCACCACTGCTGAATGGCATCTTGACTTTTCCTTTCTCAAGTCCACAGTGCATTTTTCTTTTTTTTTTTTAACTCAGATTTGTTGAGATTTAATTACATATTATAAAATTCACCCATTTAAAGTACAGTTCTGAGTTTTGACAAACACATAGCCATGTTACCACCACCACAATCGGGACATAGAACAGTTGCTTCACGCAAAAGAATCCCTCGTGTCCTTTTGTGGTCAACCTCCTTATACCCTCAGCTCCAGGCAGATAGTGACCTGTTTTCTGTGTCCATAGTTTTACCTCTTTCAGAATGTCATACAAATGGATCCAAACAGCTGGTAGCTTTTTATATCTGATTTCTTTCACTTAGCATAATGCAATTGAGATTCATCCATGTTGTTAAGTGTATCAGAAGTTCACTCCTTGCATTGCTGAGTCATTTTCCATTGTGTGAACGTACTATAGTAGATTTATCCATTAACCAGTTGAAGAACATTTGAGTTATTTCCAGTTTTTGATGATTATAAATAAAGCCTCTGTAACATTTGCATACAGGTGTTTGAATGAAGGTAAGTTTTCATTTCTCTTGGGTAAATATCTAAGAATGGAACCGCTGAGTTGTGTGATAAGCATATGCTTAACATTATATGAAATAGTAAATCGTTTGCCAGTGTTTGTACCATTTTGCATTCTTACCGACGATGTATGAGAGTTCTAACTAGTCCGTATCCACAGCAGTACTTAGTAATACCAGTTTTTCTGGTTTCTTTTTTTTAATCTTATTCATTGTAATAGATGTGTACCGGTACCTCAGTGTAGTTTAAGTTTTTAATGACTCGAGTATCTTTTCACATGCTTATTTGCCACCCATATTTCTTTTTGGTGAAATATATTTTCAATTCTTTTCCCTATTTACTATTAACTTGTTTGCTTTATTGTTGGGTTTTGAGGATTCCTTACATATTCTAGGTCCAAGTCCTTTAGCAGAAATATGCTTTGCAAATATTTTCTCCCATGCCTGTGGTTTGTCTTTTCATTTTCTTAAATATTTTGTCTTAGCAGCTCAGCAGCTATAATAAAATGTTGTAGACTGGGTGGTTTAAACAACAGATAGTTATTTCTCACAGCTCTGGAGGCTGAGATGTCCAAGATCAAGATGCCAGCAGATTCAGTACCTGGTGAGAGCTCTGTTTCTGGCTTGCAGACTGCCACCTTCTGGCTGTTTCTGCACATGGTGGGGAGAGAGAGATCAAGCTCTCTGGTCTCTTCTTATAAAGTCATTAATCCCATCATGAGGATCCCACCTTCATGATCTCATTTAAATCTAATTACCTCCTAAAGACTCCATAATCAGATATATTGGGGGGTAGGTCTTCAACGTATAAGTCTGTGGGGAGATACAGTTCAGTCCATAGCAGTGTCTCTCAGAGAGAGTAAATTTTAAATTTTGAGGAAGTCCAACTTAACAATTTTTCTTTTATGGATCATGCCTTTGGTGTCATATCTAAGAAGTTTATGCCTAACCCAAAATCACAACGCTTTTCTCTTATATTTTCTTCTAGAAAATTTATACTTTCAGCTGTTTTTATGTAGGTTTACAATCCATTTTAATGTTATACATGGGGCCAGGTATAGATCAAGGCTCTTTTTTTTTTTTTTTAACATTCATATGTCACATTGTTCTAGCGCCATTTGTTAAAAAAAAGACTATCTTTTCTCTTGAATTTCCTTTGAAAATTTTTCAAAAATCAGTTAACCAAAAATCCATACGTCTACTTCTGGTTTCTCTCTTCTTTTCCATTGATTTATGTGTCTATGCTTTTACCCGTACTATGCTCTCCTGATTAGTGTGGCTTTATCCTAAGTCTGAAATCAGGTGGTATGAATCCTCCAAAAATTTTTAATTGTTTTGATTTTTCTAGCCCTTTGTATTTCCATACAAATTTTAGAATCAGCCTGTCAGTTTCTACTGGGAAAAAAAAGCCTTCTGGCATTTTGGTTAGGATTTTATTGAGTTTATGCAAATCAATTTGAAGAAAATTGATAGCTTAACAATATGGAGTCTTCTGATTCATGATCACAGTATTTCTCCCCATTTCTTTAAATCTTCTTTAATTTCCCTCAGTAAGGTTTAATAGTTTTCAGTGTACAGGTCTTGAACCTCTTTTGCTAAATTTACCTTGTAGTATTTTATTTAAAAAAATTTTTTAAACATTTATTTTTCATCGTGGCCCTAGCACAGGTTGGAAAAGAATTTCCAGACACAAGGCAGAATGTAAGGAAGATATAGTTTATTCAAGAGAAGAGTTTCTGCAAGAACAGCAGGCCAACCTCCTGGTAGCCAGGGAAGGTCGACCATGAGCATGGGTTTCTGGTCTGTTTTCATAGCCAGGGAACCTGTAAGTCATCTGCTGACTGTGCAGAGTATGTATACTTTCAGTGTGGGGAGCGGGAGAAGAACGGGGCAAATATCTTTCCTTATACGGGATGGGAAAGGGACAGGGCATGCTGCCTGGGAGGGCTCTGGAACATTGCAATGGTCACATTCTGACAGTGATAGGAGTCCTGTAACTCTTTGTTCTGGCAATACTGACCCTTTGAGTTTATCTTGTTCCTTGTCCTTGGAGCACACCACATTGTTGTCTAGTACATGCTGTTTAGTAGCATGTCCATTTATTTTATTTACTTCTTGGCCACACCATACAGCATGTGGGATTTAGTTCCCTGACCAGGGATCGAACCCGCACCCCCTGCACTGGAAGCGCAGAGTCTTAACCACTGGGCCACCATGAAGCCCCGAGTATTTTATATTTTCCATTTTTCATGGTAATTTTAGAATTTTCTGATTATTCATTGCTAGTGTATAGAAATATAATTGATTTTATATATTGACCTTGAATCCTATGAACTTGCTAAACTCACTTATTCTGGTAGCTTTTTTTGTGGATTCCTTAGGATTGTCTGTGAATAAGGTCAGCTACTTCTTTTCCAGTTTAACTATCCTTTAGTGATTTTTCTTGATTTTCTAGTTTTAACTAGAACCTCCAGCAATATGATGACTAAAAGTGCTGAGAGTGGCTATCCTTGCTTCTCTCAAATCTTAGTCATTCACTGTTGTATTAGTTTGCTGGGGCCGCCATAACAGAGTACCACAGACTAGGTGGCCTAAACAACAGAAATGGATTTTCTAAACTCTAGAGTCTAGAATTCTAAGATCAAGGTGTCAGTGGGGTTGGCTTTTTCTGAGGCCTCACTCATTGTCTTGCAGATGGCTGTCTTCTTCCTGTTTTCACATGGTCTTCTGTCTGTATCTGTGTCTGTGTCTTAATCTCCCCTTCTTTAAGGACACCACTCATATTGGATTAGGATTAATACTAATGACCTCATTTTAACTTAATTACCTCTTTAAGGATCCTGTCTACAAATACAGTTATATTCTGAGGTATTGAGGGTTAGGATTTCAAAATGTGAATTTTGGGGGGACATGATTCAGCCCTAACAATCATTAAATATGATGTTAGCTGTAGATCTTTGTAGATACCTTACCTAAGGTTGTTAAAATTCCCTTTTATTTCTAGTTTGCTTTTTTTTTTTTAATCTTGAATGAGTACTGAATTTTATCAAATTCTTTTCTGCATCTATTAAAATGATAATATGTGTTTCCTTTCTCCCTCTTTTAGTATGGTGAATTACACAGATTGAGTTTTCAAATTTCAAGCCAGACTTGTATTTCTGGGAATAACCCCATTCAGTCGTGATGATTTATCCTTTTCATATGTTGCCAATTTTTATTTGGGAAAATATCATGGAGTATTTTTGTGGTGCACACCACACTGAAGGCTGTTGAGTTTCTGGGTGGAAGGAGAAATGCTATAAAAATGTTTAATCAGTCTTCATTTACCATAACATGCAGAATAAGCATATTACTTAAAAAAATATAAGCAAATATCAGAAATAACAGTTCAAAGAGTTAAAAGTAGGGACTTCCCTGGCGGTCCAGTGGTTAAGACTCTGCACTCCCAATGCAGGGGCACAGGTTTGATCCCTGGTCCAGGAACTAAGACTGGGCATGCAGGGACCAAAAACACCCCCAAACAAAAAGTTAAAAGTGAATGGAAGCATGACTAGAAAGTAAGGTTGTTCTTCTTACAGTTTTTGTACCATTTGACTTTTAAAAATTATATGCACATTATTTTAGAAGTAAAACTTAATTTACATTAATTTTTTAAAAAAGTCTCCAACCAGAAACTAGTCATTTGTTCTTAGTTTGTTTTCATTACAACTCTGATTCAGTCGGGATTTTTTTGTTGGTGCATGGCATGCAAACAACTGGAACAGCGTCTATTTTTCCTCCTAAATAGGTAACTAATTCGTCCCAGCATAACTGATTAGTGCTTTTCTTCCCATGATTTGTTAATACTCCCATTATTCATACCAGGATGTTTCTATACTATTTGTCCTTGCTCCGGTACCACACTGATTTGAGCTATAGTGGAATGAATTTACTACGGTGAAGCTCATTTATTAAAAAAAAAAAAAAAAAAAAAAAAGAAGTGCAAAGACACAGAGGTTTATAAAAGTAGGTGGCTGGTTAAGTGCATGGAGGAATCTGAGAGTAGAGAAATAATGAATGTTGAAAGCGCAACAGTAAACAGCATTAGTTAAAGCCAAACTCTGGCCACACAGTCTCTCGGGAGGAAACAACCTTCACAAGTTTGGACCCGTAGGTGATGGAGAGACACCACGCACAAAGGAAAAGCGGCGAAGGCCCGGGAGATCCCACAGTGATTTGCGGTCCCTCACCTGCTCAGGGAGATTGGCGGCGGCCCCGGGGGCGGGCAAAGCGAACGTCACTTCCGGCCGCGGCCCGCCAGGTCCTCTCGCGCTATGACGGCCAGTGCGGAGACGCGGGGGCGACGCCCAGGAGTCGGGGTAGGAGTAGTGGTGACCAGCTGCAGGCATCCTCGCTGCGTCCTCCTGGGGAGGAGGAAAGGGTCATTTGGAGCCGGCAATTTCCAACTTCCCGGGGGCCACTTGGAGTTCGGGTAAGCAGCCGCCTGGCGGACGGGGAAAGCGGGACGTGCACGGGAAGGACGACCTCGCTCCCTGCGTGCGTCCGTGCGTGCGCGTCGACGCTGCGTCGTTTCTCGCGCTTTCCTCTTTTCTCCTCTCGGGCCGGGAGGGGGCACTGCGCTGGGTATGGCTGAAGGAGATATTTCCTCGTTCCCGTGTGAGCTGCGCCTGCGCCATCAGCTCCTCGCGATACCTGACGCGTCTGGGAGTTGGCTGGTGAGTTGTGTTTTTCTTACTGCTCGCAGTTGAGAGACCGGAAGTTGGTGTTTATAGGCCGCGATCAATGTAGTTCTGCCAGTTAAGGCTTTTGCACGGTTTGCTGGTGATTTAAACGCACATGGATATATTCCGTGTTTCCTGCTCCAGTAAGTTTAGTTGCGCTCTAACCAAGCGAATGGGCGACTGAAACTGTGGGCCTCAGTTTCTCTCTCTTTAAAATGGGGAAGTTAGATGATGTACTCCTTAAGGTCCCTCTCTACTTTGGCATATTGTGATTTGATGATGTGTCAGACCGACAAAGAAAGTTAGTTCTACACAAGAGTGAAAAAAGGCCGAGATTGTGCTAGAAGGTGGATTCACCCAGGCTCTTGGACTCTTTAATCAATAGAAATTGATAAGATGCCAGATGAGGAATTTAGGCGAAGCTTTATTGGGGCTCGTACTATGGCAAGAGGGAGCGAGAACAAGACACAGGTGCCCTTGCTCGGCTCCCCTGGAGGGGACGTGGTGGTGGGCTGGTTCCTTAAATGGGGTGAGAATAGGGATGGATCTGCGGGTTGTGCAGGAGGCGCAGCTTAGGTGGCCCGCCTAACCCCTTGGTGGTGCTGTGTGTGGGAATCGTGCGTGGTACCCTGCTTTGCTCTCAGCAGCTCCGAAATGGCAGTTGGTTTGTGGCCTTTTTATAGCTTGTTTATAATTGCCCCAACTGCGCATGCGTGCAGTTATTTTTAGTCTCTACCTTTGTCCAGGTGCCAAGCGCTCTGGTAAATGATCTATCTCAAAGTGAGAATAAAGCGTTCAAGACACAGAGCTTGTTTTTCCTTTTGTATAGAAAGTTTCAAACATACATAGAAATAGAACAGTCAGTGAATCCTCATGTACCCGTTACTCAGTTTGTTCTTGTTTCATCTTTACTGCGCCTCCCTCCCCGCAAACAGACACACACACACCCCTTGTTTTCTAAACTATTTTAAAGGAAAGCAGGCATCTTATTATACCACCCCTAAATAATTCAGTATGTATCTGTAATAGGCTTTTTTAAAAAAGTAACCACAATACCATTTTCAAACCTTAAAATATTTTATAGCATCTGTTACCCAGTCTTTACCATTTTCTGCAGTTGTCTTGAAAATGTCTTTTTACTCTTTTGTACCAATTTAGATTAAAGGAAGGTCACATGTTGCATGTGATTGATACATTTTTGTTTAAGTCTCTTAATCTAGCAGTACCTGCCCTCCCCTTTTTCCTATGCCATGTTGAATATGGGTCATTTGAATTTCTCACATTATGACTATATTCTACTAATTCACCTATTTCTTATAAAGTGGTTGTTAGAAGTAGAGACTTGATCCTAGTGCCTTTTAATCAGACTTAGATCTTTATAGAGTATGGAATTCTTATCTTCTAGCACAGGGAATTGTTTAAATGGTCTTCAGAATTTTTTAAAGCATCAATAAGTTTCTCGTTTTTAGATAATTAAGATAAGCTATCACTTAATAAATAATAAAATGCCTAGATTAAGAATCAACTTGCCCAGACAAGCACACCATATTGTACTTTGTCAGTTTGGGGGGCGGGGGAGCATTAGCCAAAGTTAGATCACAAATTAAGCACTATTTAGAATGTTTACTAGAGTAGTGGTTCGAGATATCTGTCCTAACAGTAACACAAGACAGTACTGGAGTCTTGACTCATATTGAATGATAATGGCCAAAATTGAACTTTAATGACCTTTTTACTAAGTGCTAGGTGTTATGCTAAGCTCTTCACATGTGTGCTTTCACTTATCTTTGTATAACTGGTAAACTGAGTGGGCTAAATCGATGGGAAACAAACAGGAAGGAAGTGGCTTTATTTTCTCTTTTCATTGTCTTCAAACATGATTTGTCTTTCCCTTCTCTGCTTCTCCATGACGTTTTCTGCAAATTCAGTGGTTTTCCTCTTATTACCAGCCTGGGTTCTTGAACTCTTTAATCAATAGAAATTGATAAGACGTCAGACAAAGGAATTCAGGCAAGACTTGGGACTCATGCTACAGCATGAGAGAGAACAAGTAACAGGTGCCCTTGCTCGCTCTCTGAGGTGGGCGAGCTGGTCCCTTAAACGGGGTGAGGGTGGGAGTGGATAGGTGGTGTGGGCTGGAGGGGTGGCTTAGGTGATCTCTCCACCCCCTTGGTGGTGCCAGGTGCCTGTGTCGTGTGTGGTACCCTGGTTTTGCTCCTGGCGCCTCAAAAGTGGCAGTTGGGTTTGGCCTTTTTGTATCTTTGTTCATAATTTGCCCCAACTGTACATGGGTGCAGTTATTTTTCGTCGTCCCTTATAGTTTCTTTATATTCTGTTGTTCAAGGAGAGGAGATGTTAGTCCAGGTGCAAGCACTGCAATAAAGGGTCCCAGTCCCAGCCTGTCTCACTTTCACTTGATTATAAAAGTAAATCATATTTTGGTTATTATGATCCTCTTCCAGGCATTTAGCTTTCCTTTGTAGTGGGGAAAGGAGGTGTGGGCCATTGTTTTGCTTTCTCTACCTTCTCCTCTTCTCACTGTTTCTGGTTTCTTTTTCTGATGTGTTGAGGAAGGAGGGGAGGGGGCAAATCTTTTGCCTGAGTGCTGCCGCTGTGATCTATGTTATGTGCCCTCTGGGCGCAGTATTCCAAGGCGTGCTCTCTTTCTTTTTTTTTTTAAGTTTATTTATTTATTTTTGGCCGCGTTGGGTCTTTGTTGTTGCGCGAGGGTTTTCTCTAGTTGCGGCGAGCGGGGGCTACTCTTCGTTGTGGTGCGCGGGCTTCAGTAGTTGTGGCACACGGGCTCAGTAGTTGTGGCTCGCGGGCTCTAGAGCACAGGTTCAGTAGTTGTGGTGCACGGGCTTAGTTGCTCCGCAGCATGTGGGATCTTCCCGGACCAGGGATCCAACCCATGTCCCCTGCATTGGCAGGCGGATTCTTAACCACTGTGCCACCAGGGAAGTCTGCGTGCTCTCTTTCTTAGGGTGTGTTTATTGGTTGGTTGGAAGTCCTACAAGGATTTCTACACTGCACAGTTCCCTGACATAGGTGACTGGCTTTTTGTGACGCTGGCCACCAGCTCCTGCTGTTAGCACACCACGCTACATTTTCTTTCTGATGGGGCCCCCAGCAGTCTCTTGTAGCATCTGCTTGGCCCAAAGGAAACACACGTCGGAAAGGATGCTTTCACTGCTGCCCATTTTCTCTGCTCAGCCATCGTGGGCTGCTTTAGCCACTCTCCTGCCTTCCAAATTCCTAAAGTGGGAATGAGCATCACCTTGTGTATTCACGTGCATCCCTAAACACCACGGGACACATTTCAGACTGAACCCAAGAGCTCTTTCCCTCCTACACCTCTGCTCTGATGCACTGAGGTAGACCTATGAAACAGTATTCTTTTTTGCTGAATATCACACTAAAGTGCTTCATAAATATTTGGAAATTTAATCTAAAGTGCGTATGAAATGACTTTTAGAAAAACTGAATCACACTAATGATTTATTTTAATAATATTTGTTTTCATTCAATACTCATATTTTATCTGATTGTATAAAATTTCATTTGGAACAATTTCTAAAGGGGTATATCATATATTTTTAATCTTGTCTCCTGTATAAAAACTGCAATGAAATGTTTTAATTTATATACAGGTTTTTTAACTTTTGGAATATCAGCATTTTTGTCAATATCTAGTTATTATGGATCATACGTTGAAGGTGAACTAATCACATCAGTGTATTTTAATATTTCATGAATGCCTGTTGCCTACTGCCCTCAATTTTGAGCCTTCTGAGCCTTCAGAAAAGACAGTGTCCACTTCTTGATACACTTAAAACAACCCCATGAGAAAGTAGCATTATCTTCTTACTTGTCTAAAGTGGAAAATAATGGACTTTGAACTCAAACCCAGGTCTAGTTGACTCCAAAGCTGTGCTCTTAACTGATATATTAAACCACCTCCTGGTTGCATGCTGCTTCCAGGCACATGAACTAGTGCTGAATTGGCTAAATGTTCATTTTTTTGTTCAATATGAAGTCCTTTTGGTCTTCAGATACTTGATACAGGATAAACAGAGTGTCAGAGGAGGGTTGTTGATTTATTGTTGTAAAGCGTGAACCAATTACAGCTCTTTTTGCTTTACGCTAGGAATTTCTAGCCAGGAATTTCATGGCAAAAAAAAAATGCATAAATAGACTTGAATACAGTGGTGTGTTTCTGTTTTTCAGTGAAAGCTGGGAAGAATGTGCTCAAAGGGAAACCTGGGAAGAAGCAGCTCTAAACCTGAAAAATGTTCGGTTTGCCTCGGTTGTGAATTCTTTCGTTGAGGAAGAGAATTACCATTATGTCACTATTTTAATGAAAGGAGAGGTGGACGTGACTCATGATTCAGAACCAAAGAATGTAGAGCCTGAGAAAAATGAAAGTAAGAGAATTATAAATAATGCATTTTCTGTGAGAGCATATGGTCTGAAGGAAGATTACATTATGTTGCCATAGGAAGAGAATTAGATTAGAATATAATTATACTTCAGTTAGACTGTAAGTATACTTAAATCCTGGATACGTAAGGACAGAACAGGAACGAGAACTGGGCCTAGAGCCAGACTACTTGGTTCTCATCCTGGTTCTTCTACTTAGAGGTTTGTAACCTTGGGCAAGTTATTTAGGTCTCTGGGCCTCTTTTCTCACTTGTGACAATAGTACCTACTTCAGATGCGTTGTTGTAAGGATAAAATGAGTTAATACATACAGCGGGCCTGGCCTAGTGAACACAGTAAGTACTCAGTAAATGTTAGTTTTATTGTTAGTGTTTAGTTTTGTTTCACACTGTGATTTTTAAGCAAAACATTTAACGTGCCTTCCTCAGTTTTCTCACATGTGCAAGAGAGGTAAAACTTTCTTTTATAGAGAACGCTTAACCTGACAAAACACTTAGCTGTTACCTTCTATGTTGAATTGAGTGCTCTGAAAGCTTCAATGACAATAACTGATATTCTGTTATTTACTGTGTACTAAGCATTGTTCTTGGAGCTTTGCATGTATCATCTCTCTTCAAATTTCATAAAACTGCACGATAAAAGGAACTAACGAGTAAAATATCAAACTTATTCAATATATTATTTGCCGTAGGAAACCTTATCCAAGTGGTCTTGTGTAGGATCACTCCTTTAAACGTTTAATTTCTCCTCTAATAGGGAAAATCTTTTCATTCACAAATACGTGCTGAGTACTGTGTGCCAGACATTGTTCTAAGCACTAAAGAAAAAGTGGTGTTTAAAACAAAGTCCCTGCTCTCCTGGACTTTACATTTTATCTGGGGGGAAAGGCAACAAATTAGCAGATATTCTATGATAGTAACGATAGGAGTAAGAATAAAAGTAAAGCTGTGTAAAGATGGTGACATGTGGGTGTTGTGTCAGGTGGGGTGGTCAGGGAGGGTTTCTGAGAAGGGGGCATGTGTGCGGAGCCTGAAGGAAGTGACATTACTAGAATGAATAAATCATGTCTGAAGTGTTTTACAGACTGACTTGATTGAATGAACAGAAAGGCATGTTCTACCCGAAGGCCCGTTGAGTCATATAAGATTTTTTATAAAATAGGTAACTACTTGGAATCCTTTAAAATGAGCTAGCAAAGTCTGAACTGTTTTTACTCACAACACTTCTGATACCAAATGTGTGGACTTTTTCCTCACACTAAATAATTCTCCAACTCTCCAGACATCAGTTGGGTGTCCTATAATTCAGTTCAATTCTTACACTGTCTACTTGGATCCGAAAAGTTAAAGAGCTCAGTCCCATGAGACTGCCCCCATTTCCAATGCCAATCTCATGTCCAGGCCTCCTGTACTTTTGACTGCCTGGCTATAAATCGAGGCTCCCACAACCCCCTCTTCGATAATTTGCTGGAATGTCCCACAGAATTAAGGAAAACACTCTCCTTACATTACCAGTTTGTTTTAAAGGATACAGCTCAGGAACAGCCAAATGAAAGAGGCAGGGCCAGGTCTGGGGAGGGGGCACAGGACTTTCATGCCCTCTCTGGACGTGCCACCCTCCCAGCACCTCGATGTGTTCAACTCGGAAGCTCTCTGAACCCAGTTGCGTAGAGTTTTTATGGAGGTTCCTATGTAATGGGATTATTATTACTGTGATTGGTTAAATCAATGTCCATTGGCTGTTAACTCAGTCTCCAGCCCCTCTCTCCACCCCTAAGGTGGAGTGTGGGGTGAGAGGTGGGCTGAAAGTTGCAACCCTGTGATCATGCCTGGGTCTTTCTGGTCACCAGCCCCCATCCTGAAACTCTCTAGGGGTCCCCAGCCACCAGCCATCTCATTAGCATAAACTCAGCCTTGGTTGAAAGGAGCTTATTACGGAAAACAAAAGATGCTCCTCTGATCCCTATCACTCAGGAAATTACAAAGATTTTAGGAACCCTGCCAGGAAACAGGGATGAAGACCAAATACCTATTTCTTATATCACGATGTCACACAAAGAAACACACAGAAAGTATCCAAAGGCCTTCAGCTGGTCTAGGGTACAACAAAAATTATTCATGCCTTAAGAAGTGGGAGGCAGGATTGTACCAGGTTCACTGGAGGAGCTGATAACCTGGCCAACGTGCAGGCACTCGGGGGTCTTCGTTTTATTTATAATATAAGCATGCAGTCTCTGCCCCATGTTCATCAGGTCCTGGATCTGGACTACCTGCTTCAGTTTCCTCCAGCCATCTGTTTATACTTAGAAGGATAATCTAGATGCTTCATTTTCTAGGGGGCCCCTAGGATAAACTTTACTTCAGCTCTCTTGAGACTCAGTTAACTGAGCATCTTGCAACACATTGTGAATGTCTCCCTCCCCCTCCCCCTCCCCCTCCCCCTCCCCCTCTCCCTCTCCCTCTCTCTCTCTCTCACTGTGTGGTCACAGGTGCTGATCAGCCCTTCAGCAGCTTGTTCCAATTTCATGGATTCTTTGTCCCCTGCCTTGCCGGAGTGAAATTACATACCTGTATTTTATAGGCAGAGAAATACTGAAGGGAAGAAACAGTACTTACACATAGATATATGCATGTAATCATAAACTAATTTAGAACATGGAGTTCTAATAATCATTATATTTCGGTATTATTAATATCATAATATTTAAAAATTCACCTGTCACAGGCATCTGTGCTTTCATGTTATTTACATTTAAATCATCAGAGAAAACACCATCCCCTAGAATATTTTTCTAGGATTTCATGTACTTTACAATGAATAGACACTGTTAAATCTTTCACATTTGAGTGGATTTTTAAGAAGACAACTCCTTCCATTCTTGTCTTTCTATCTAAAATATACCACAGCACAGAGAATACTTTTTATTCTCTGTACAGCTTCCATTACTTTTTTAAGAAATGGAGGATGCTTAGAAATTTTGTAATCTACCTTATTTTGTAGGTGAGGAAACTGGCTTATTTTAATGTAGTTTAACCTGTAGTATCAATGCAATATATAAAATTCTGTGAGTCTTGTTTAACCAGATATTTAAATGAAAATTGAATGGTATTAAATCTGGGTTTTACTACAATATGGCCTTTGTAAACTTGGCTTCATATTCAAATAACAGCATGTTTTAAATGATCATCATTCTCTTCTTAAGATCTTCATTCTAAATGCAAATTATGTTTGTATAGCCAAGCTAATGCATAGCATCACTATTGCACTTCATTTTATTAGTAGCAAATCATTTTTAAATTTAATTAATTTTTCTTAGTATAGGTTAACTTGCCAAAATAAATATCCTTTGTTTCCTTTCATCTAAAGAAATTGCTTTGATACCTTTCTTTTCTAGGTTGGGAGTGGGTTCCTTGGGAAGAATTTCCTCCCCTGGACCAGCTTTTCTGGGCACTACGTTGTTTAAAGGAACAAGGCTACGATCCATTTAAAGAAGATTTGGATCATCTGGTAGGATACAAAGGAAATCACCTAGAGGTGAACAAGGAGACTCCCTGATTTTTTTTTTTTTTTTAATGGGTTAGCCAAAAAAAAGAAGTTCGTCCAGTTTTCCTGTAAGATGGCTGTAGAAGTGCTTAGTTGTGTTTAACTTCATTAGAAACAATTTTGTTGGATTGTATTGTGACAGCTGTCATATCAACGTGTATTTAAAAAACTTATCAAAATTGGTGAATTTTTGTGTTGCCATTTTAATACTGAAGATGGAAGAAAAAAAGCAACATTTTCGGCATATTATGCTTGATTATTTCAAGAAAGGTAAAAATGCAACTGAAACGCAAAAAAAGATTTGCGCAGTGTATGGAGAAGGTGCTGTGACTGAGCGAACGTGTCAAAAGTGGTTTGCGAAGTTTCGTGCTGGAGATTTCTCGCTGGACGATGCTCCACGGTCAGGTAGACCAGTTGAAGTTGATAGCGATCAAATCGAGACATTAATTGAGAGCAATCGACGTTATACCACTCGGGAGATAGCTGATATACTCAAAATATCCAAATCAAGCGTTGAAAATCATTTGCACCAGCTTGGTTATATGAATCGCTTTGACGTTTGGGTTCCACATAAGTTAAGCGAAAAAAACCTTCTTGACCGTATTTCCGCATGCGATTCTCTACTGAAACGTAATGAAAACATTCCATTTTTAAAACAAATTGTGATGGGCAATGAAAAATGGATACTGTACAATAATGTAGAACGGAAGAGATCGTGGGGCAAGCGAAATGAACCACCACCAAGCACACCAAAGGCCAGTCTTCATCCAAAGAAAGTGATGTTGTGTATATGGTGGGATTGGAAGGGAGTCCTCTATTATGAGCTCCTTCCGGAAAACCAAATGATTAATTCCAACAAGTACTGCTCCCAGTTAGATCAACTGAAAGCAGCACTCGACGAAAAGCGTCCAGAATTAGTCAACAGAAAACATATAATCTTCCATCAGGATACCACAAGACCGCATGTTTCTTTGATGACCAGGCAAAAACTGTCACAGCTTGGCTGGGAAGTTCTGATTCCTCCACCGTATTCACCAGACATTGCACCTTCGGATTTCCATTTATTTCGGTCTTTACAAAATTCTCTTAATGGAAGAAATTTCAATTCCCTGGAAGACTGTAAAAGGCACCTGGAACAGTTCTTTGCTCAAAAAGATAAAAAGTTTTGGGAAGATGGAATTATGAAGTTGCCTGAAAAATGGCAGAAGGTAGTGGAACAAAAGGGTGAATATGTTGTTGAATGAAGTTCTTGGTGAAAATGAAAAATGTGTCTTTTATTTTTACCCAAAAAACCAAAGGAACTTTTTGGCCAACCCATACATAAAAGGCAAAATAAGGTCCTGTTAAAGAATGAAAAATATCTACATTTTAGCTGAAAAGTCCCACATGATTGCCAGTAATTTATTTGGAGTCTCTTAATATACCCAATACCCTTTCAGCCCGTACTTGTGAAAATTTTTCAGGGATTGTGTCATGAATTGTATTTCAGACTCAGAAAATGTGATAAATGGTGATGTTGTGGTAATTCTGCTTTCCGTATTACTCTGTGGTTTGACTGTGCTGTTTGTCATTACCAGTGTGCGTGGAGGAGAGTGCAGAATTTGTCTTAGTGTTTCAGTTCTAATAGAGAACCTAATTCAGGTGCTAACACGGTATGCCTGTTGCAGAATTTATCACATTTGTTGATTTTCCTCTTTTGTTTTATTTAAATCAAAAAAATTTTTGGTAATATATTGCGACAGTCCCTGCAACTAGAGCAAACAGGACAGGTCTTTAGGGTGTATTTCCCAGGTTTCCGATTGAGAACCTAAAGCAAGGGAAGTGAGAAAACACCATCCAGGATCTGTATCCCATCATTAACAGGCCCTGTCATTTTGGATCTCAGTTGATCTCTCTGAGATTCAGCTTCCTTATGTGTAAAATGCGATTAGACTAGGGCAGTGGATCTCAAAGTGTGGCCCGGGGAAGTCCTCAAGACCCTTTCAAGGGTCCTCAGGGTTAAAGCTGTTTTTGTCATATGAAGACTTCATTTGCTTTTTTCATTCTCATTCTTTCCTGAGTGTACAGAGGAGTTTGCATGTTGTGTGATACTGTAGCTGACTGAATGCAAAGCAGATATGAGAGTCTAGCTCTCTTCTATTAAGCTAGATGTGAAAGAAATCGACAGAAATGTAAAACAGTGCCACTCTTCTCACTGGTTCTTTTGCTTTTTTTTTTTAAAAGAAAAATAGCTATATTTTTTATAAAAATTATGTTAACATATAACGGTTTTGAGTTATGGGTTTTTGTTATTTGTAAATAAATTAATAAAAGAAGTCTTAAAATTTCTTGGTTTTAATTCCTAATATGGTCCTATCACTAGATAAAATCCTACAAAAACAAGAACTCTTTGAGGTCCTTAGTAATTTTTTTTTTAAATGAAGTATAGTTGTTTACAATGTTGTGTTTCAGGTATACAGCAAAGTGATTCAGATATGTATTAATACACACACACACACACATATTCCTTTTCAGATTATTTTCTGTTATAGGTTATTACAAAATACTGAATATAGTTCCCTGTGCTATACAGTAGGTCCTTGTTGTTTATTTTATGTCTAATAGTGTGTATTTGTTAATCCCAAACTCCTAATTTATCTCTCCCTTCCCTTTCCCCTTTGGTAATCATAAGTTTATTTTCTATGTCTGTGAGTCTCTGTTTCTGTTTTGTAAATAAGTTCATTTGTATCATTTTTTTAGATTCTACATATTAGTGATATCATGATATTTGTCTTTGTCTGACTTACTTCACTTGCTATGATAATCTCTAGGTCCATCCATGTTGCTGCAAATGGCATTATTTCATTCCTTTTTATGGTTGAGTAATATTCCATTGTATATATGTGCCACATCTTCTTTATCCATTCATCTTTCGAAGGACACTTAGGTTGCTTTCATGTCTTGGCTATTGTAAATTGTGCGACAGTGAACACTGGGGTGTGTGTACCTTTTTAAATTCATTTTCATCTTTTCTGGGTATCTGCCCAGAAGTGGGATAGCTGGATCATATGGTAGCTCTATTTTTAGTTTTTTAAGGAACCTCCATATTGTTCTCCATAGTGGCTGCACCAATGTACATTCCCACCAACAGTGTAGGAGGGTTCCCTTTTCTCCACACCCTCCTCAGCATTTATTATTTGTAGATTTTTTGATGATGGCCATTCTGACTGGTGTGAGGTGATACCTCATTGTAGTTTTGATTTGCATTTCTCTAATAATTAGTGATGTTGAGCATCTTTTCATGTGCCTCTTGGCCATCTGTATGTTTTCTTTGGAGAAATGTCTGTTTAGGTCTTCTGCCCATTTTTTGATTGGGTTGTTTTTTTGATATTGAGCTATATGAGCTGTTTGTATTTTTGGAAATCAAGCCCTTGTTGGTCGCATCATTTGCAAATATTTTCTCCCATTCTGTAGGTTGTCCTTTTGTTTATGGTTTCCTTTGCTGTGCAAAAGCTTTTAAGTTTGATTAGGTCCCATTTGCTTATTTTTGCTTTTATTTCTTTTGCCTTGGGAAGCCGATCTAAGAAAACATTGGTACAGTTTATGTCAGAGAGTTTTGCCTATGTTCTCTTCTAGGAGTTTTATGGTGTCGTGTCTTATTTAAGTCTTTAAGCCATTTTGAGTTTATTTTTGTGTATGGTGAGAGGGAGTGTTCTAACTTCATTGATTTACCTGCTGCTTTCCAACTTTTCCAACACCACTTGCTGACGGGAGACTCTTTTCTCCGTTGTATATTCTTGCCTCCTTTGTGGAAGATTAACTGACCATAGGTGTGTGGGTTCATTTCTGCACTCTCTGTTCTGCTCCATTGATCCATATGTCTGTTTCTGTGCCAGTACCACACTGTTTTGATACTCTAGTATTGTCTGAAGTCTGGGAAGGTTATGCCTCCAGCTTGTTCTTTTCCCTCAGGATTGCTTTGGCAATTCTAGGTCTTTTGTGGTTCCATATAAATTTTAGGATTATTTGTTCTGGTTCTATGAAAAATGCTTGAGTAATTTGATACAGATTGCATTAAATCTGTAGATTGCTTTGGGTAGTATGGCCACTTTAATAATATTCTTCCAATCCAAGAGCATGGGGTATCTTTCCATTTTTTTTTTTGGAATCATCTTCAGTTTCATTTATCAATGTTTTATAGTTCTCAGCGTATAAGTCTCTCACCTCCTTAGTCAGGGTTATTCCTAGGTGGTATTTTTTACACGATTTTAAAAGGGATTGTTTTTTCACTTTCTCTTTCTGATATTTCATTGTTAGTGTAAAGAAATGCAACAGATTTATGTATATTAATCTTGTATCCTGCTACCTTGCTGAATTCATTTATCAGTTCTAATAGTTTTTGTGTTGAGTCTTTAGGTCCTTAGTAATTTTTAAGAGTGTAATGGGATCCAAAACCAAAAAGTTTGAGAACTGCTGGATTAGACCATGAACTCACATCCTTTTCTTTATGAGCCCATTTCTGTAAAATCCCTTGCTTCTCCTAAAGCTGGTTACATTTGAATTTTGCCCTTTCAACAGACTCAAATACTGTTGTAATCATGTTACAAAAGAATCTTTCTTCAGTGAATGAAGATCATTTTTAAAGTTGTTAACTTTTTTTTTTAGTATTTATTTGGCTGCGTCAGGTCTTAGTAGCAGCACACGGGATCTTCACTGTGGCATGCGGGATCTTTTGTTGCGGTGCGCGGGCTTAGTTGCCCTGCAGCATGTGGGATCTTAGTTCCCCAACCAGGGATCGAACCCGCGTCCCCTGCATTGGAAGGCGGATTCTTAACCACTGGACCACCAGGGAAGTCCCTAAAGTTGTTTTCTTTTTTTTTTTTTAATTAATTATTTATTTATCTATTTATTTTTGGCTGTGTTGGGTCTTCGTTTCTGTGCAAGGACTTTCTCTAGTTGCGGCAAGCGGGGGCCACTCTTCATCGCGGTGCACGGGCCTCTCACTATCGCGGCCTCTCTTATTGCGGAGCACAGGCTCCAGTCGCGCAGGCTCAGTAGTTGTGGCTCACGGGCCTAGTTGCTCCACGGCATGTGGGATCCTCCCAGACCAGGGCTCGAACCCGTGTCCCCTGCATTGGCAGGCAGATTCTCAACCACTGTGCCACCGGGGAAGCCCAAGTTGTTTTCTTAATTGCTTACTTTTTCAAAGTTATATGTGCACATTGTATAGTTTACCATTTACAAATCTCATTTTCTATTTTATTTTAACAGACTTTTTTTTAAGAGTGTGAGAGGAGCTCAAGTGGAATTAGTGTATATTCCTTGAACTAATGAATTTCACAGTTTTTCCTACTCCTATTTGATTACTCCATATCCTTCTGTTGCTCGCTCATTAGTTTTACTCCCTTCCTCAACTGACTTAATCTGTTTGTCCCTGGCTCCTCCCTAAATGATAGACATGGGAGGCTTGATAAGAACCCAGGCAGCCTTGTAGATGAAACTCCTCCATGGCTTTATCCCAAGTATAGTTGATTGGGAATTCACTGAGATATGTCTTTATGCCAGTACTTATCCAAGCAGGTGTTTTATAGTTTCAGAAACTTATCACAAACCTGAGGAGTTTTTTCTGTATCTGCTACTTTTCAATTTGTAGTAGACAAACTCATTAGGAGCTTGTGAGGTTTTCCATTTGTTTGTTTTAAATTCACCAAATTAGACATGAAGGTCTATTTCAATGAAAAGAAAAAAACCAACCTGGGCCCTTGTTTATAGTAAAAAGTAAAAAGCTAAGTTTCACGTTAGAGGGGGATTGCACTTACTCGGCACCCAACGTGCTCAGTGGCATCCAATAATCACTCTGTAAATATTTCTCTAAAAGAGTGAATGACCAGAGCAGGATTTAAAGCTCTTCAAGTAAGCAGTTAATTCTTAAATGTTTTGAGAATTGCCTTTAATAGAAAAAACTAATACTGACTACTAGCAGTATTCTCATGAAATGTCTATACCTCACTCTGCCAGGATACTGGCAAGCCTGAAATAGCTCTTCGTGTATTTGCTAAATCAAGCCCCGAGGTGTCCTTTATCCCAAGATAGGCAAGTGCTCCTACACTGACCTTCACAACATCCGAGCAGAGGTCTGCCCAGCAGAGCATGATGTGAATTCGGCCTCCCTGAGATCCGAACTTGGAAGAGGCAGTTCTTTGTTATCTGGACTGCCAGCTTTCCAAATAAGGCAAATGTTCCTTCAGATGAAATATTCTCTTCTTTGGGGCATCAAGGATCATTTAGGGATCGTGGAGAAGGAGAGCTAAGGGAGTCATCTGTAAGGAAGGAAACAAAGTCTTCCAACATAAACTCAATCATATATTGATGCTGCCTCTCTTTTATTTTTAAATTATTTATGTTGTACTTAGAAATCAGTGTTGCACTTGAGTAGTGCTTGTGAAAAATGCAAATTAAAAATAACAGTATGCATTGACTGAGAGCTGTGTACCAAGCTTTCCATTTTATGTACCTCAAGAAATTGAACACGTTAAGGCCCTCCATAAACATTTAATTTGCATCTACTATGTGCCAAATATTGTGGTAGATGCTTAATAATATTTACACTGTAAATTGAATCTGTCACACTTCCTTAATGCCAAATTCCCATTCTAGATTTCCCATTTTTATGTTCAAAATGTTTAAGTATTTGGCTTTCTGCATAATGTCGCTTAATAGCTTTATATGCACTAAGTTATATCACTCCTCATTTTATTTACCAGAACAATTTATGGGCAACCAGAACGAAGTAGCAAGCAAGCCAAGGTTATCACCAGATTGTTTGACTTGGTATTCTGTCCTCTATTCTTCTGTTTTTCTTTACAGATTCACTTTCCACCTATTGTTTGATGGCTCCCCAAACAACATTATCTTCAGCTCAAACCTTTTTCCTAAACTCCAGATCACACACCAATCACACACCAGTCATCTCTAGGTGAGATTTTCTCTGTCCTTCTCACTTGATACATTACAAACTGAATTTCCTCTTGTATTCCTCGAAGGGAATGCCTCTACCATCTGCTTAGTTGCTCAGATTAGTTTCCTTTTCCCCACATAAAGCAGTCTCTGTCTTGTCCATTCTGTTTCTTTCATGTCTCTTGGATCCATCCTCATCACATTGTCCCGGTTGCCTCTCCCCTGGTCCAGGTCCTTCATCATCTCTCCTGTTCCTGCAGCTGTATCCTCAGACTGACTGATGGACTGAGGTAAAATACACAACATAAAATTTACCATCTTAACCCTCTGACTTATCTTTGACAGTACTCCTAGAATGACTTCTCAGAATCATAAATTTGGTCGTGTCTCTTGTCTTCCCAAACTCCTTGAGAAGTTCCCCATCGCTTGTATGAAAAATCCTTAACTTGACATGCAAGGTCTTTCATAATTTCTCTAAAGTAACTTTCCCACCATATCCACATCCCTTTTTCACTCTACTACATTCCAAGTGTATTTCTTTGTGCTTCCTCAAGTGTACTTCACCAGTGTGTCTGCAGCTCCTTGTGAACTGAATGTCACTCCCACCCTCAGTCTGCCTCAACAAAACCTTACCAATTTTTCATACTGCACTTCAAGGGTCCCTTCCTCTGTGAAGCTTTCTGGACTCAACCAGGCTGACTTTCACATACCACGCCTTACACTATTTCTACTGCAGTTTAACTTCAGTGGTGGCTTTTGAATTAGTGAGGCTGTAGGCTTAAGTGATATGTGACACTTGTGTTCTTCTGAAGTCATCTACTTTTGCCTTCTTGTATAACTTGGTTTAATTTCTAATGGGTTGAATTCACTCCCAAAACATTTGTGAAGTAATAGATTCTGCAGATAAAATGCTCCCAAATCAGCCTTCTCCTTAAAAATGGCTGAAAATAGGTGCTCATTTATAGTGCATAGTTTGCATAAGCACTGTTTGTATGAATGAAGAGGAAACGTGTCCACATTTCAGGGATCAGGTGTGACTCTCGGGGTATTTACCGTGGCTGAGCACCACCGCTGATTATTTGCAGTCTTGGGCTTGGTTCAGTGCCTGTGAACTGCAGCACAAGCCATGCTGTGTTCTGTTGATTGCTTGCCTCCCCAGGAAAAGTAAACTTCAGGCTGGAGACTGTGTGTATTATACACACAGCAGCCAGTGGTGATTGGGAGTACTAAATGCCCAGTGTGTGCTGGTTGAATGAAAAATTGACCTTCTAGTAGTTCTTAACTAGTCCTTGTCCTGGGCTGCAACAAGACAAGTAGTGCTGAGCATACTCAGAGAAGGGAATGCAAATTCTGTGTTCCAGGTTTTGTAGGGACATACATAAAGGAGAGCTGTTTCTATAGGTGTAGGGAGAGAGGAGCTAGAGTCTGAAATAGAAACAGAGTTGCCTTGGAGGTTAAAGACCTGCACAAAGTCCAAAACCAGGTGGGGGAAGCTGAAATCCAAATGTCCGTTTACTAACAAACAAACAGTGAGGAATAATGAGGACAAGTTCCTGTGTTTTGGGGGAAATCGCTAAATGACGTGTATGTGAAATGTGCCTTAAAATGAAAGTTTAATGTGCTTAATTTATAAGATGCCTCTTCAGATCTTGCTGGAGGTATTATATAACATATAAGTCCTGTTAACTTTCTAGAATATTTTTAAAAATCCAAGTTCTGAGATACATTTAGACCCGAGGGTTTTGGATGAGGGGTTGTAGAGCTGTACGGATAAACGCCAAGTGAGCATGTATACAGCAGCTTGATTTCTTTGAGGTACATGTGAAATTTCCACTTGTTTTCTAATCCACTGATCCATCAACACTCATAAGGACTCTATATATTCTATTTTTTTCTTATTGGAAATTTTTTTTTTTTTTAAATTATTTTTGGCTGTGTTGGGTCTTCGTTGCTGTGCGCAGGCTTTCTTTTTAGTTGCGGTGAGCAGGGGCTACTCTTCATTGCCGTGCGCGGGCCTCTCATTGTGGTGGCCTCTCTTGTCTTGGAGCACCAGCTCTAGGTGTGCGGGCTCTACAGCACAGACTCAGTAGTTGTGGCGCACGAGCCTAGCTGCTCTGCAGCATGTGGGATCTTCCTGAACCAGGGCTCAAACCCATGTCCCCTGCATTAGCAGGCGGATTCCTAACCACTGTGCCACCAGGGAAGCCCAGGAATATATATATTCTTGAGTCCTATTTTTCCGTTTGGGTTTATTTTTTTTATGTTCTTAGTCTGTGTTGGTTTATAAGTAAAAACCCCTCGAGGGAAGAGGTCCTAAGATTTTTGAACTGTGAATGGCAGTGACTGACAGGGATCTTAAAGGCTTTAGGGTCCCAGTACTTAGATTTGGATGTGAAGGCCTCACAGATTCCCATTCAGCAGGTAAGAAGCAGGTTCTTGAATCTGCCTTCTAACGGCCATCACAGTAATTTGGATACACTTGGTTTGTGGCCAGATTTTGAGAAATACCACTTTCAAGACAGTTAAAATGTAACCAACATGGCCATTGTGCTTTGCACAAGTCTGACATCCTTCATATGGGGTATGCTTTTTCTTTTTTCAATATTCTCATTTTTTTCAAACAAAATGTATATAATGTGTATTTTTTTTTAAGATAAAAGTCTACACCAAAATGTTAATTGATATGATCTCTGGGTAGAATGCTAATTTCATTGTGTCTCCTTTATGCTGAACCATATTTGCTAAATTTTCCACAAAAGATCAGGAAAAAAGAGTAAAGGGTGCAATACTGTCTAAAACTGATAAGTCAAAATATAGCTGTATAAGCATATTATTTAAACATGGAGGTTAACCACCAGAAGTTAAAAGTGATTCCTTCTGGGAACTGCCATAAGAGGGAAGGTGAAGGCCAGAGAGTGTTTTCCATTCTAAAACCTTTCATACAATTTGTTATGCTTGTTATGACATTATGGTAAGTTTTCAATTCGTTTAAAAAACTACTTCATTTTATTTCTTCTAAGAATGGCAGTGTGTGCCTTTAAGAAACCTACCAAAGTTGGTATTAACTAGTTCAGATCCACCAAATTCTAAAGTATGTACAAAATGCAACTGGATTTACAGAAATATCCTACCTATGCTGAAAGTATAATTTAAAAAAAAAAAGCATAGAAAATACAAACAAAAGTGAGTTTACAAAATATACAATAATTACAAATAGTACAAACTGAGACGATTTCTCCTGTTCCTGTGACAGAAGCTAACAGCCTTTACTTTCAAATGAGGGTTTCTGTTATTCTGAGTTATGATGCACATTCAGTGATCCGCTGCCTTTATGCTTTTCTTAATAGTTCCAGGAGGCCTATTAGTGATATGTACATGGGTCATTTCCCTAAAATCTTATTTCCAGAACTACTATGCACAAGTCCAACACAACTGGAATAGAACAAGACGGCACTGAACTGAATAATCTTTTTTTCCAACAGTAAATTTTGATCTTCTCTAAATATTCACGTAGTGGTTTAGAACTGAAGCCATGATTTTTGGCTTTAAAAAGCAAGTCCACTGTGATTTTTAATAGGCAGCGCAATTCCACTACAGCCAATTATCACCTGGCTATTTTTACAGGTTTGCAATTATTTAAGGAACAGAATTTGATAGTATTCAATTCCGTATGTTTTGTCTTACGCTTTTTTAATCAGAGTCACTGCTACTGCTTGAGGAGTCTGTTGACATAACCTCTACGTCATCTTCGTTTTCTTTGTTGTGTCCTGGAGGCTCCAACACAAAGTCGCTACTGTGGTTTGGTGGTAACATACTCACTGCCGTGTCATTTGACTGCCATGGATACTGTGGAGCAAGGACATCTGGAGAAAAGAAAGAAGCACGCACGAGAACATTTCTACTAAGAATTTACTTCTTAGTTATACTTTCCTTCATGCAAATAATCTGAAGTAAAATTTCTTAAAGGCTAGAAATCAAAATACACATTTGGCCAAATTAATAATCAAATTTATCATGGAGAAATGTGATGTTTTAGTAACTAGACTCTTATGGTTTATTTTTTTTAAATCATACTTTCCTAGAGTCACTATTCAAGACGTTCACAATTTCAAATTGAATGTCTCATATCTATACATATTTTATGCACATATATAATACATCATATACAGTACTTTCTATATATTCTCCCCATATGTATTATAAATAGCTAATGTACACTATATTATGTATTCCAGTTTAAACTGCCTCTTAAGCTTCAATCCCACTCTTCTCCCTGGACCCTGAAAACACTTCCCCTTTGCCAGTGGCCACAATGTTAAGCTCTGTCAGTAGAGGGCACTGCAAGGACTCCACAGGAGGGCCAGGCTTCCCTTCCGGGATCCTGCCTTTCCCCCCCGTGGTGCCTCGTGGGTGTTCAGGACATCGGTGGCATCCCAGTTGGATGAATTCCCAGCTAGTCTCCCAGGGACCCTAGTGGATAACTTCCTACTTGCCAGCTCTGGCCTGTGACACCTCATCGAACTTCTCTGCCATCCAACAGGCCAGAGCTACACCTTTTCCACTCAGGACTGAATATCAGCCTTGGGATGGGGGGGAGCCTCTTCTCAGTCGGTCCCTTCCTTGGGTATCTGCCTCATCCTACACGTAGTAGCTGCTCCCTGCATCTGTTATTACTGCATTTAAAAAATATAGTTCTCTTTACCATCCAGTAGTTAGTATCTGGTTACTACTCAGTAGTTCTTTAAATTTTCCTTCATATTGCTGGTGTGGTTTCTGCCTCCTGCCTGGACCTGACTGGCATATTATGATACAGTACAATCACAATGAGAAAAATGAGGAGTTACCAAGGGAAACTAATGCACAGCGACTTCCCAGTTTGTACTTTAGTTAACAACAGCAATGTTTATAAAAGCATTTTTAATAACACAGGGACAGCCTTACAATGAAATGTTAAGCATAAAAAAGCATTATCTACAGTATTTTTTAGCGATGTAAAAAATACAGGAAAAAACATGAAATATGTAAAATATTAAAAGTGATTGCTCAAAAAAGACTAATTTTTCCCTTTTTTATGCCTTTTAAAAAACTTTTAAAATGTTCTACCAGATCAAAACAAAACAAGTCACCTACAAAAGGTAAAAGATGGGGAACATAAAATAAATATAAGAACAGTACAAACCTATATGCAAAACCTGAGGAAGGCTGAAGTTCAGAATGAGCTGAGTCTCACAAAAAATGATATTCTATTTAGTTATTAAAACACCCATAAAAAGCTTTGTTAGTCACTTTGTTAATCTGGAGTTTTTTCACAAGTGTGCTCACTTGGTATTCTTTAAACTGAACATACATACATCTTATTCTGTTTATAAAGTATATTTCATTTTAAAAAGCTATGTTTGGAGCTTAGTTAATGAGAGGCCTAATTCCTGGGGAAAATGGCACATAAAATCAGTTTATTCTAATTTCATAGCCTCCATCTAGAACAGTCTAAACTAGAGGAAGCAGAGAGGAGGATAAACTGGTAGAGAACCTAGCAACTAAAATGAGTTGGGTCCAGACCCTCAAACTTGTTCAGATCTCTGTCTTCCTCATCATTTCTGAAAAAAACCTTTGTTTGAAAGCATTATTCTGGTTAACGTTACCTGGCAATCTGCCTGCTGCAAGTGCGTCCCCTGGTAGATGACCGTTCACTCCATTAGTGGAAGGGTTGTTCATCTGGCCCAATAATCCACTTCTCATCTCCAAATCAGTTGGGTATGGTCTCCGTGGGTCCCCTAAAAAATAAGACTGCTTTTAATTAAGTCACATATGAAAATAAGCTTTGATACCTTCTCTGAAATATTGATTTTCCTTGGTTCACTTTGAAAAACTCAAGCCACGTTTTCAATTTTGGAATATGAAGGTCATCTTATCAATTGTTATTAAGACATAATATATTAAAATTTTAAATACATGTATTTTTATTTCTTCTCTAGATCTTCACAATAATACACTATTCTCTATATGCAAAAAAGAAAAGTCTCTCATTTAAGCAAACATTCCAAATGACAAAGTAAGAAAAGTATAATCCTAAGTCTTCTAAATTAAAACCTTTTCCTAACCAACCTCTTTGATCACGTAATTTAAAGACTAATTCCTGGGGACCTCCCTGGCGGTCCAGTGGTTAGGACTCTGCACTTCCACTGCAGGGGGCACGGGTTCAATCCCTGGTCCAGGAACTAAGATCCCACGTGCCGCACGCTGCGGGAACGGAGGGAGGAAGGCAGGCTAATTCCTGTAACATTCCAGTGGAGCATCAGGAGCCGATAACGTTCATTTCCAATCATGAAAGCACACTTTTTAGTTTTGGGTTGATGAAAACTTGGCCAGATTTGGACCAATTTTTTGGTAATATTTTCTCACCAACTCCAGATGATTTATCCTCCAAAACTGCAGCTACCCTTAGTGTTTCAGGTATGGCAAAACGCCACCGTCAGCAGTGACTAGAGCTGAGATAACTACCTCCCATTCCTCCCAAAAGGCTGCTGCTCTACCTGAGGTCTCTGCTGTCAACATATGTAGCAAGGGACTTCCCTGGTGGCGCAGTGGATAAGATTCTGCGCTCCCAATGCAGGGGGCCAGGGTTCAATCCCTGGTCAGGGAACTAGATCCCACATGTCACAGGGAAACTAAGAGTTGGCATGCCACAGCCCACGTGCCGCAACTAAGACCTGATGCAACCAAATAAATAAATACATTTTATATATATATATATATATATATATATATATATATATATATGTGGCAGTTTGTTTCTCTCTCTGCTACTTCTAATTACTCCAGCTCTCAGCAGTCCTGTGTGTCTGCTGCTGGGTGTCCAGTGCTTCATCTTTATCCCCTAAGAGTTGGGACTGTCTCTTTCTCAGGCTGGAACCCTTGTGGAAATCTTAATGGCTCAAACAAGTTAGCTTCTGGCCAGCCTGGGTTTTACAGGTATATAAATCTATAGCTTTAGAATCATCACATATTATACTTTTAAAATTTATTAATTTATTACTGATTTTTTTTTTAAAAAGGAAAGAAACACAGTTCCCAGTGGCAACAACTTTGTAGAAAACCAATGATAAAACCCCTGGCCTATATTATCACTTATAAGACACTAAAGATGTGAAAATATGAAACATGTTTCTAAGGATAAATACATTCCATATTTAAATCTTTTCTTCCTATTTTTGTGTACAGTCACCTAAGAATTTTCAAAACCACATATATCTAGTAAAAAGGAATTACTTTTACCTGGGACCCAGGTCAGTGGGGCACACACAGCATTACTTGCACTAATCCTATGTGCGTACTTAATTATTTCTTCAGAGGAGACGGCACCTGAGAGTCAGGAGGAGAGTGTTAACATTTCAGCCTAGTCAACATACAAGTTTGTCAGTGCGCACATCACAGATGCAAGTCATACTGCACACATCACAGATGCACTTCATACTTAAAATATATTCATTAGGTAAAAAAGTACACTAGTAAATAATATGTATAGCACAACCTGGTTTTTATTTTAGAATATATGTCATACGTGTATTTGTATTGTTCTTGTTACGTATGTATTACAGATCTAAGAAAAATCTGGAAGAACACACACCAAACATTAACAGTAGTTAATCTAAAATAGGACAAGAGGCGAGTTAGATGTAAATCATACCCACAAATCATTAAAAGCAAGTAACCAAAGTCTTCATTATAATTCTGACTTTTAGTATGCAATCTAAAAGATCCAAAATGGAAAAGCCTTTTAAAGAGAGAAGCAGGACAGGACAAGAAGTCATGCTGAGCCTCTAGAAGCACCACTACATGTGCACACACCCCAAAGCCTTATCTAGTTCTGACTTCACGGTGTCTTTCAAGATCCACCTCAAATCTCATTTGCTTCCAGCCCATATTCTCTTCTCCCAACAATTTAAAAAACACACTGTCTTTATTGCACATTTGGGTAAGAGCCGTAACTTCTATTATTGCTTCTTATAACCTGAAAAAGAATGTGACACCTCCCTAGCAATGCCCAGCATAGTGCTATAACATAGCAGGCACTTTACAATGAAAATTTATTGGAAACTTTTCAACAGCAGCAAATGATTACCAATAATCCTCTCATTAGTTTCTTGAAACCAAAATTTGGATTTTTCAGAAAGTCATTCAGTGTTCCCACAGTACTAACCTTTTCTTGCTTTTTCTATTGACTTGAGTTTTTCTTTTGCTTGGTAAACAGCTGTTGCCTAATTTAAACAACATTAAAAAAAGAAATATGGATTATTCAAAACTATACCAAGCCCAGTTTTTGGCTAAACTCACAAAATCATTTATCCCATAGAAACAATATGCAAAATTTGGAAATCCCCACAATTTATTTGTAATATTCTGAACCACCACTTGGGTATCATTTGTATCAGTTACAGTCAATGAAAAAAAGAAACATTTATGAGTCAGTCTACATACACAAGTTAGTTGTTAGAAACAAAATGTAAATTGGATTGTTCACTACCATTTTTTCTTTATGTCATCCATCATAAACAGGCAGAAAACAGACCACGTGCTACTCCCAAAGCATCCTATTCTTATATCTAGTTCAAGGATAAAATACTAAAAATTTTTTTTTTCTAGTTTACAAGATAAATTCTTGGATAGTCTCATTCATTTATACGTTACCATTACCTCCATGCTTAATGACTATTATAATGAACTCTTCCACCCACCCTCCCCTGGGCAAAGGCAAACTAAAGTGTAAAATGAAGCTAACCTAGTATATGCATCCTCCACCATAACACAGCGGTTAAGAGTATGGAGTCAGAGAGATCTAGGTTTATGTTCCATCTCTCAACTTTTACCTCTTGGGCAAGGTAGGTATTCATTTAAAATCATGGTTTTGTCTGTAAAAATAGAATAACGGTACTGACCTCATATAATTGTTATGAAGATTGAGATAATACACATAAAGTGCAAAGTACAGGGCCTGGTGCACCAGTACTTAATAACTGTTAGTTGCCACTATCTAAATCATAAAATTTAGTCTCTTTATAGTCCTTGTGTTCACTGTCTTTTGGAAATCTAATCTAGAGAAGAGCCAGCAATGTCTGGTCCATATGAGAAGCAAACTCAGCTCTTCCTACAATACCACCACATAACAATTTCATTAGTTAGTATTTAGTGAAATAACTGAGCAAATAATAACAAATAAATTGTCTCTTTGAAATAGTAGCCAAGAACAAGAAAGGAAAAACTAGAGTCCTTAACATATATCCAAATCCCATCTAGTTTAGGATGGAAGACTAAATAAATGTAAATTTTAATCAATTTATAAAATCGGTATATGCTTTTACTGATTTCAAAAATTATTTCTAAAACTGAAGTAGAGATTTAGACTATTAACAAATGAAAACTTAGGACAGGATAAAAGTAGAACTTCCCATTTCTATTAATTCAATCTTGTGCAATCTTCAAATAATGAAAATATGGTTCAAAAGCAATGCAGACTATCAGAAAACAGTAATTAAAAAGGGAGGGACTTCCCCAGTGGTCCAGTGGTAAAGAATCCATCTTCTTCTTGGTCAGGGAACTGAGATCCCACATGCCGCGGGGCAACTAAGCCCACGTGCCACAACTACTGAGCTCGCCCGCCTCAATGAGAGAGCCCTCGTGCTGCAACTACAGAGCCCACTTGTTCTCGAGCCCACGTGCCACAACTAGAGAGAAGCCCGCGCGCCGCAATGGAAAGATCCTGTGTGCCGCAACTAAGACCAGACACAGCCTAATAGATAAATAAAATAAACGAATAAAATAAATAAATATTAAAAAAAAAAAAAGGGAATGACATGGTCTTTCATCTAACCAAAGTGATAAGGGGTCACTTTTAGACTTGGAAATTCAAGTTTTCTACCACTTCAAAATTGTGATAATAGATTTATTTTTCAGAAATAGAGTAAATAATATCCTTTTTTACATTAAGAACCAGCCTCTATCAACTTACCAGTATCTGTTCTGCTTCCTTTAGCTGTTTTTGTAGTTGCTGAATATCACTGTCTCTTTTTTCTACTTCTTTTTCTAAAACTTGCATTTCATGATGGATTTTTCCCTGATTAAGTGCCAATTTCATTAGTTCTTGAAATTCCCCATCTCTATGAATTAACAACTCCAGGACCTGTCAGATAATAGGTGATTAAAGCAGACAACAGAATACTGAAGAACTACATTCCCATGAAACGAAGAATCCACACGTGAATTGGCTAGTCCATAAAGTTTTAACACCTTCAAAGTACTATTTACTAATCATTGTTAAAAACAGCCTACCTATAATTATTTTAGAAGAGATTAATATCAAGGTTTTCTGCTTTTTCTAATTATATGCTATTCTTTCACACAAAATAAAACAAATCTTTCAGAACTAGCAATATGCCAAAATGAGCAGGTTTATTCACTTCTCAGGGAAGGTAAAATTTATTTGAGATGATTTTATTAGCTGACACCAGGAACTGAATAGACATTTCTCCAAACATATACAAATGGCCAAAAATACATGAGAAGGTATTCAACATCACTAATCATCAGGGAAGTGCAAATCAACACCACAACTGGATATGACCCTGCACCAGCTAGAACGGCTATAATCAGAAAGACAAAAGATAACAAGTGTTGGTGAGAATGTGGAGACAAAGGGAACCCTTAGAATCTGAATTGGTGCAACTACTGCAGAAAACATTCCATTAAGTGTGGAGGTTACTTAAAAAATTAAAATTAGAACTACCATATGATCCAGCAATTCTACTTCTGAGTATTTATCCAAAGGAAATGAAATCACTATTTTCGAAAAGATACCTGCACTCATATGTTCACTGTAGCATTATTCACAATAGCCAAGACATGGAAGTAATCTAAGTGTCCATCAATGGATGAATGGATAAAGAAAACGTGATGTAAATCTATACACACGCACACACACACAAAGGAATATCATTCAGCCACAAAAAAAGAAGGAAATCTTGGCATTTGGGATAACATGGACGGACCTTAAGAACATTACATTAAGGGAAATAGGTCAGACAGAGAAAGACAAACACCGTATGATCTCAGTTATATGTGGAATGTAAAAAGAGCCAAATACATAGAAAAAGAGCTCAGATTGGTGGTTGCCAGGGGGAAGGCGGCAAAATGGGTAAAGGTGGTCAAAAGGTACAAGCTCCAGGCTATAAGATAAATAAGTTCTGGAAATATAACGTACACCATCGTGACTATAATTAAGAATACAGTACTGTAAATTTGAAAATAGCTAAGAGTAAATCTCAACAACTTAAAACAGTTCTTAAAAAATGTGCAGAGGAACTGAATAGACATTTTTCCAAAGACATACAAATGGTCAACAGGTACATGAAAAGTTGCCACTTTCCCGCAATTTTCTTAGAAGTTTTTATCATAAGAAGAGAAAGGACTTCCCTGGTGGTACAGTGGTTAAGAATCCACCTGCCAATGCAGGGGACACAGGTTCGAGCCCTGCTCCTGGAAGATCCCATATGCTGCAGAGCAACTAAGCCCGTGCACCACAACTACTGAGCCCACGTGCCACAACTACTGAAGCCTGTGTGCCACAACTACTGAAGCCTATGCGCCCTAGAGCCTGTGCTCCACAACAAGAGAAGCCATCGCAATGAAAAGGCTGCGCACCATAACGAAGAGTAACCCCTGCTCGCTACAACTAGAGAAAGACTGTGCGCAGCAACAAAAACCCAACACAGCCATAAATAAATGAGTGAATGAATGAATAAATAAGTAAATAAATAAAATTTGTTTAAGAAAAAAAAAAGAAAAGAAAACTGGGGACTTCCCTGGTGGTCCAGTGGTTAAAACTCCACACTTCCACTACAGGGGGCGTGGGTTCCATCCCTGCTTGGGGAACTAAGATCCCACATGCCGCGTGGTGTGACCAAAAAACAAAACAAAACAAAACAAACTTAACCATGTGAGGTGATGGACATTAACTAAACTTACTGTGGTGATCACTTTGCATTATGTACCTATATCAAATTATTATGATATACATCTTAAACTAATACAATATTACATGTCAATTATATCTTACCTAAATGATGCAAAAAAATATCAATTTAAAAACTGCAATTAATAATTTAATAGAATCTGATCTTCCTGTTCTCACACAAAGTAAATATAAATAGGAAATTGTAAAAATGATGGAGGTTTTTTGTGTTTAATTCAAAAAGAAACCACTTACCTGGTTTTCCTCTCCAGACTGTAACAACTTTTGGTTTCTTGAAATCGCCAGCATTTCTATAAGTTCTCTATAAAACAAAAACAAAGTTTGCAAAGTAAATACAATAGAGCCTCTACCTGATCTCCACCTGACTGACTTGCTGGATTCACGGTACCCACAGCAAGCTGAGTACTCAGAGCTATTGCCCCACAGGCCACTTTGACTGTGGACTTCAGCTCTCACCGGCACAGTGCATTCTCACCAAGACTCAGCTGTGTTCATTACCAGACCCATTTATTCAAACTTTACTATTACTATAACTGTATAAATTAATATTGAGTATATAAATACAAATGAAGTATGATTGTGAATAGGAAAAACTGTTTCTATAAAAACCTAAGCTTGGAAACACTCAACAGAGGTTTGCAAAGAATAACTATCGAACCAGGAGAAGTAAAGTCATAAAAACTCAGCAAGACCCTGCCCTAAGACTTCTTGATGAGTGTCCAAGTGCTCATTTCACTTTAAAAAAACCTAACTAGAAAATGCAGACAATGCATTATGCGTGGTTTATGCAAGAAAAACTCCTTCATAAGGGGTCTACAGGCCAAATGCAGCCCATCTGTGGTTTTTGTAAATAACTTTTCTTGGATGATAGCCACGCCCCTTCATTTACATATTGCCTAAGGCTGCTTTCCCACTACAATGGCAGAACTGAGTAGTTGTGACACAGAACTCCTCACCTGCAAATTTTTAAATTAACCAAACAGGTATCAGTTAAGAGGGATACCTACACATAATAAACCATATATTTCTAGAATGCTCATTTGTTAAATATGCTAATTTTCTACATGAAAAACAGAAGAATGATTGGGAAAAAATGTGTAGTAGGTAATATTCTATATATTAGTTTCAAAACTGTTGATACATGGGACTTAATTCAGAAATTATCCAGGAGAGGACAGCTTCACAATTAACTACCTGACACTACTAGTCAGCCCAGGGTTTGTACCTTCTCACTGGCTACCATGCTATTTTTACCTTCATAGTTCCACCTTCCACTCACCAGCCTCAGGCTATTTTAGTGGATGGTGCCAATTGGACTCAACCTCCCTCCCATACACCATTATGTATGAATTAATTACCTAATTAATGAAAAAAGTAGACAAGGGAATGAAAAGTCTTCATTCACTCATTCAAATATTTCTTGAGTGCCTATTATGTGCCAGGCATTTTCTAGATGCTTGGGTTAGGAAGGTGAACAATGGCAATTAAATTCTAATAGAGAAGACAAAAAAATATATAAGTAAAACCAGAGTGACAGGGGTTAGGAAGAAAATAAAGCAGAGTGTTAAACCAGAGAGTGTCGGTGAGGTAGTTTGGCTACTTACACTGGGTGGTCAAGGAAGGTTTCTCTATGGGAATATCTGTGAAGTAAAACATGAATTAAACAAGAGAAGCCAGCCAGGAGATGTGGGAGGAAAGAGTGCTTGGTAAAAGACCCAGCTAGCTCACTGGCTCAAAGATGGGTTTGAGGAAATGTGGCCAGAGCACAGCAGGCACCAGGGAGCAGGATACAAAATAAGGCCAATGGAGGGAGGGAGGGAGTGAAAGAGAGAGGGAGGGGGAGGGCTGGATTGTGTAGGGCTCTGTAGGTCAGGGTACAGGATTAGTATTTCACTCTTAAGTGCAAAGAGAAGCTACTGGATTATTTTAAACAAGCAAAGGACATGACCTGATTTACGTTTTTAAACAACTGCTGAACTATCTGGAGAACAGACAGTAAGAGAGCTAGAAAGGGAATCAAGTTAGGTGGTTTTTGTAGTGTCCCAGGCAAAAGATGACACTGGCTATGACTAGGTCCTAGCCACTAGGATTTAGTAATGTAAATGGGGAAACATGGACAGATTTAGGATATATTTTGGAAGCAGAGCTGACAGGACTTGCTAATGGATTAAACAGACATTTTATGAAAACAGCATGTTACATTAGCCCTTTTCTGCACCCCATTAATGAGATGGAGAGAGTTGATAACCCCTGGCCTATATAAAAGCTGGTTTCTGTGGGGGAAGGGATGGTGGTGAGGGGTTGGGGGTATGGTGGGAGACGCAGAATGACCCGTTCTTGCCAATCTGGGAGCATAAATCAACAGAAAACCTTACAAGGGTTTACTTTAGGCAGAGGCGTACAGGGAGGGAGAGGTCTGTAAGATTCAGTGCTCTTCACAAACTATCTAGGACAAAGTGGAAACCTTTGTCCACTCCAAGGGTGAAAAGAGGCTGAAGGACCCCCTGTCCTCTCTCTCATTATAGGAGCGGGAGGCCCGTGCCGCTACAAAGGAAGCAGCTGTACTCCTGGCATGCCAAATTAGAATCCTCCCACATTTCCACACAAATATAACTTACACAGGGTTAGGTCCTATATTATTTGTGATACTACACTTCAGGTAAACAATTTTCTTTTAAATTAATTCATTTTTTAAATTTATTTTTGGCTGCACTGGGTCTTCATTGCTGCGCACGGGCTTTCTCTAGTTGCGGTGAGCGGGGGCTGCCCTTCATTGTGGTGAGCGGGCTTCTCATTGCAGTGGCTTCTCTTGTTGCGGAGCACAGGCTCTAGGCGTGCTGGTTCAGTAGTTGTGGCACAAGGGCTTAGTTGCTCCGTGGCATGTGGAATCTTCCCGGACCAGGGCTTGAACCCATGCCCTGCATTGGCAGGCGGATTCTTAACCACTGCGCCACCAGGGAAGCCCCAGGTAAACAATTAATAGGCTGGTGGGGAAACCTCAAGACTCCTATCAACGTGGTTTCTGTTCCACAATGAGTTCTGAGTTACAAACAGGTTAAAAGAAACTTTTTAGACTACAATCTACCTACAGGTTTCTATTTTTTAAATTCCTCCAAAGACTACCTGATTCTATTACATCTTACAAAGTATTGGACTGACCAAAAGGTTCGTTTGGTTTTTTCCATAGATGGCTCTAGCAGCACTTAGTGGTCTTTAACTTCATTCGAAACAACTTTGTTAGACTGTACTGTGACAGCTGTCATGTCAGCGTGCATTTAAAAAAACACTTATCAAAACTGGCGAATTTTTGTGTTGCCATTTTAATACTGAAGATGGACGGAAAAAAGCAACATTTTCAGCACATTATGCTAGATTATTTCAAGAAAGGTAAAAACGCAACTGAAATGCAAAAAAAGATTTGTGTAGTGTACGGAGAAGGCGCTGTGACTGATCGAATATGTCAAAAGTGGTCTGTGAAGTTTTGTGCTGGAGATTTCTCGCTGGATGATGCTCCACAGTCAGGTAGACCATTTGAAGTTGATCGCGATCAAATCGAGACATTAATTGAGAACAAACAACGTTAGACCACACGAGAGATAGCTGACACACAATATCGAAACCAAGCGCTGAAAATCATTTGCACCAGCTTGGTTATGTAAATCACTTTGATGTTTGGGTTCCACATAAGTTAAGCGAAAAAAACCTTCCTGACCGTATTTCCGCATGTGATTCTCTACTGAAACGTAATGAATATGTTCCGTTTTTAAAACAAATTGTGACGGGTGATGAAAAGTGGATACTGTACAATCATGTGGAATGGAAGAGATCGTGGGGCAAGTGAAATGAACCACCACCAAGCACACCAAAGGCCAGTCTTCATCCAGAGAAGGTGATGTTGTGTATATGGTGGGATTGGAAGGGAGTCCTCTATTATGAGCTCCTTCCGGAAAACCAAACGATTAATTCCAACAAGTACTGCTCCCAATTAGACCAACTGAAAGCACGAAAAGCCTCCAGAATTAGTCATCAGAAAACGCATAATCTTCCATCAGGATACCACAAGACCGCATGTTTCTTCGATGACCAGGCAGAAACTGTTACAGCTTGGCTGGGAAGTTCTGATTCCTCTGCGGTATTCACCAGACATTGCACCTTCAGATTTCCATTTATTTCGGTCTTCACAAAATTCTCTTAATGAAAAAAAGTTCAATTCCCTGGAAGACTGTAAAAGGCACCTGGAACAGTTCTTTGCTTAAAAAGATAAAAAGTTTTGGGAAGATGGAATTATGAAATTGCCTGAAAAATGGCAGAAGGTAGTGGAACAAAAGGGTAAATACGGTGTTCAATGAAGTTCTTGGTGAAAATGAAAAATGTGTCTTTCATTTTTATTTAAAAACCTAAGGAACTTTTTGGCCACCCCAATAATATACTAAAAGGCTATATAATCAGGTAACAGTAAAAAAATATATGCCAAATTTCACACCCACTACTTTCTAAAGTCAAGAGGTTACAATAATGAGATTTTTCATTTTTCATTTAAAAATGCAAAGAGAAAAACTTCATTCATAGGATAATGACAAACTTCACATATCACAAAATCAGTATAAGTATCTATGTGTGACTGGCCACATAATGGGACTTTTTGGAAAGCCAATCATACTGGAGCAGCCTCATTCTGTGGTGGGGTTCCAATGAGTCTTAGGTGGCAAACCAAAGTGACATCTCTTCCATCACCACCAACAACCATTTTCAGGATTATAAAAGAGAGAAATTCTCACTTACCTACTGTCACCCAGTCTTTCTTTAGAGATGAACAAATAATGTGGCAGGTACGGCATGAGAAAATCGGAGAAAAAGAAAAATGAACTTCTAAGACAATGGCTATTACCACAGGCAGCAGAGCGCCTCAAAAAAGAAGAAGGCTTTAACCAACCTGTCAACAGATTCAGTGAGGAGGACTACAAATTAACGAGAAATCCAAGTCTTTTTGGCATTCCTGGAGAATGGGAAGCAGAAGAACTACAGCTTCTTTTAGAGGAAGCAAAAGAGAACTCAGCACCTCAGGTGATCATGTACAACTGGAAAGCTGAAGGAGAAAGTTTCAGAAACACTGAGGTTCTTGAGGAAAATTTAAATGATTCAAAATTTCAATGGATAAATACACTTCATCAAACGGAAAATGCTATACTTGACAATCAAGAATCAAATATAGAGAGGGATAAGCTGGTCAAATCTAGATACAAGAGAATTTCAATTTAGTCTCAAATTTAACATAACTGATAAATTACTTAGCTATGCTATCTCAAGCAAAGAGTACATGAATACCAAGTATAGGCACTCCTATAGGTACCGACAGCATCAAGTAAACACACCACAGATAGACAGCCCAGGAGCCAATCAACCTAGAGGCAAGATCTCAAGATTGACTACTGGGTTGTCCAATGTAGGAGATGTTCTCAAAGACCATTATACTGAATGGGTAGGCTCAGAAACACAGTTCCTGAACTTTGTGGACATGAAATATATACTAGGGTTACTCAGCAAAACAGACAAATTATGTTACAGCAAGTAAAGCTAAGAAAAGAAACGAATTTACTGGGCTCCAGAGTAGAAGGGTGAGATGTAATAGTTCTTTGGTTATACTAAGGCAAAGATTTGAAATTCTCAGACTAAGACCTACTCAGAACAAAAGGCAGCATCCAATGCTTCCCAAAGGGGGTGTTACTTCTTCACAAAGTCAACATATTTACAGAAAAATTAATTACCACCATCCATACCATGTGGTTTTTAACTCGACTAATTTCACACTCATCAGTGTCATCAAGATTCCTTAGCAAAAATGCTAGAAGCCAATCAAGTATTAGACTTGGGCTTCTGGTGAGAATTCTCCCAAAAGAAGAAAGAGCTCAAGGGAATATTTCAAACAGAACAAGACCCAGAATTCAAGCAAGTGGAAAAAACTGGCTCAAAAAGTAGTAAGTGAGGTATTTTCCAATTAACCATTAGTTGTTCTTAAACTATATGCCAATAAAATGAACAACCTACAAGAAATGGACAAATTCTTAGAAGGGTACAATCTCCCAAGACTGAACCAGGAAGAAGCAGAAAATATGAACAGACCAATCACAAGTAATGAAATTGAAACTGTGATTTAAAAACTCCCAACAAACAGAAGTCCAGGACCAGATGGCTACACGGCGAATTCTATCAAATATTTAGAGAAGAGTTAACACCTATCCTTCTGAAACTATTTCAAAAAATTGCAGAGGAAGTAAAACTCCCAAACTCATTTAATGAAGCCACCGTCACCCTGATACCAAAACCAGACAAAAATATCACAAAAAAAGAAAATTACAGGCCAGTATCACTAATGAACATAGATGCAAAAATCCTCAACAAAATACTAGCAAACCAAATCCAGCAATACATTAAAAGGATCATACACCATGATCAAGTGGGATTTATCCCAGGGATGCAAGGATTTTTCAATATCCACAAATCAATCAGAGTGATACACATTAACTGAAGAATTAAAACCATATGATCATCTCAACAGATTCAGAAAAAGCCTTTGACAAAATTCAACACCAATTTATGATAAAAACTCTCCAGAAAGTGGGCATAGAGGGAACCTACCTCAACATAATAAAGACATATGACAAACCCACAGCTAACATCATACTCAATGGTGAAAAGCTGAAAAGCATTTCCTCTAAGATCCAGAACAAGACAAGTATGTCCACTCTCACCACTTTAATTCAACATAGTTTTGGAAGCCCTAACCATGACAAGCAGAGAAAAAAAGAAATAAAAGAAGTAAAACTGCCACCGCAGATGACATACTATTCATAGAAAATCCTAAAGATGCTATCAGAAAACTATGAGGGCTCATCAATGAATTTGGTAAAGCTGCAGGGTACACAAATTAATACACAGAAATCTCTTGCATTTCTATACACTAACAACAAAAGATCAGAAACAGAAATTAAGGAAACAATCTCATTTAGCATTGCATCAAAAAGAATAAAATAACCTAGGAATAAACCTACCTAAGGAGACAAAAGACCTGTACTCCGAAAACTATAAGACGCTGATGAAAGAAATGGGAAGATGACACAGGTGGAAAGATACACCATGTTCTTGGATTGGAAGAATCAATACTGTCAAAATTACTACACTACTCAAGGTAATCTACAGATTCAATGCAATCCCTATCAAATTGCCAATGGCATTTTTTGCAGATCTTTAGAAGAAAAGGTCTTAAAATTTGTATGGAAACACAAAAGACCCCAAATAGCCAAAGCAATGTTGTGAAAGAAAAACAGAGCCAGAGGAATCAGACTCCCTGACTTCAGACTATACTATAAAGCTTCAGTAATCAAAACAGTATGGTACTGGCACAAAGACACATTTACAGATCAATGGAACAGGACAGAAAGCCCAGAAATAACCCCATGCACCTATGGTCAGTTAATTACAACAAAGGAGGCAAGAATATACAATGGAGAAAAGAGAGTCTCTTCAATAAGTGGTGCTGGAAAAATTGGACAGCCACATGTAAATGAATGAAATTGGAACACTCTCTAACACCACACACAAAAATAACCTCAAAATGGATTAAAGACCTAAATGTAAGACCAGATACTATAAAACTCTTAGAGGAAAACATAGGCAGAAGACTCTCTAACATAACTAGCAGCAAGACCTTTTTTGATCCACCTCCTAGAGTAATGAAAATAAAAACAAACAAATGGGACCTAATCAAACTTAAAAGCTTTTGCACAGCAAGGGAAACCATAAACAAAACGAAAAGAACCCACAGAACGGGAGAAAATATTTGCAAACAATGCTCAACATCGCTGATTATTAGAGAAATGCAAATCAAAACTACAATGAGGTATCACCTCACACCAGTTAGAATGGCCATCATCAAAAAGTCTACAAACAATAAATGCTAGAGAGGGTGTGGAGAAAAGGGAACCCTCCTACACTGCTGGTGGGAATGTAAATTGGTACAGCCACTATGGAGAACAGTATGTAGGTTTCTTAAAAAACTAAAACTAAAAATAAAAATAGATCCAGCAATCCCACTCCTGGGCACATATCCAGAGGAAACTGTAATTCGAAAAGATACATGCACCCCAATGTTCATCACAGCAGTATTTACAATAGCCAAGACATGGAAGCAACCTAAATGTCCATTAAAAGACAAATGGATAAGGAAGATGTGGTACATATATACAATGGAATATTACTCAGCCATAAAAAAGAATGAAATAATGCCATTTGCAGCAACATGGATGGACCTAGAGATTATCATACTAAGTGAAGTCAGTCAGACAGAGAAAGACAAATATCATATGATATCACTTATACGTGGAATCTAAAAGAATGATATAAATGAACTTATTTACAAAACAGAAACAGACTCACAGACTTAGGAAACAAACTTAGGGTTACCAAATGGGACAGGTGGGGGGGGGTGATAAATTAGGACGTTAGGATCAACATATACACACCACTATATATAAAATAGATCATCAACAAAGACCTACTGTATAGCACAGGGAACTCTGTATGTAATAACCTACATGGGAAAAGAATCTGAGAAAGAAAAATATGTAATAAGAAAGAAACTTTGTATTCTATTACAAGTTAATTACTAAAGAGACATTGCCTATAAGCTTAAATTATACATAACGGCCCATCTCTGGGAGCCCTGCCTCCCAGGTAATGAGCATTAAGCTAAAACACCTTTGTTGAGCTCACGGGAAACATCTTGACCAGGCCTACCTGCGAATGACTGCAGGGAGGAAGAAATGAACACATTCCCTCGGGAGGCTGACCTAAATTTTTGACTTTAGCCCCTCTCCTTTAAGTATAAAAGCAGCCTGAATTCTAACTCAGGCAAGATGGTTCTTTGGGGCATGAGTCCAGCATCCTCCCGGTTTGCTGGCTTTCTGAATAAAGTCTCTATTCCCTAACCCCCAACAACTCATCTCTTGATTTATTAGCCTGTCATGCGGTGAGCAGTAGGAGCTTGGACTTGGTTACAGATATATATTTATAATGGAATCACTTTGCTGTACACCTGAAACTAACACAACATTATAAATCAACTTTACTCCAATATAAAATAAAAATTAAAAAAAAGAATCGTAATAAAATAAATTTTAAAAAAGAAAGTTTAGAAAATAAAATAAAAACAGTATTAATTTTAAAAGAATGCTATTGGAAAAATGGCACCAATAGACTTGCTTGACACAGGGTTGCCATAAAGCTTCAACCTGTAAAAAATGCAGCATCTGCAAAGTGCAATAAAGTGGATTAAAACAAGGTATGCCTGTATGTAAGACTTATTCTAAAACGTCAAAGAATGTTGACTACAGAAAAGGTGACACTTGAACTGGATTCTGGAGGATAAACGAATGATTCATCAAGTTGGAGGTGGAGTAAAAACGGTACTGAAGATGAGGAAGTTTTCAAGTTCTCTAGCTTGAGAATAGGGAGCATTCACCGAGGCTGGAATAAAGGGCATGGGAGGGCAGAGGGATGCGGCAGTAAATAAGGACAACAAGATGGATTAACAGGGGTGGAGAATGGCTTTACTGCACGCTAAGCTAAAGAGTATGAACTTTACTTCACTGGGCAGTGGGAAGCTACCAAATATTCTACAGCAAAAAAGTAATACCAGAGGCTTTTTTTAAAAAATAGCTCTGCTCTCGGGTAATATAGAAGGATAAAACGCAGAAGCATTAAGGCAAGTGAAACTGTAGGGAAGCTGCATTAAGAATTAATTATGACAGTGGGGATGGGAACATTTTGGGACGAAGAACCAGAACAATTTTAACATCCAAGTGAATGCATTGGAGCTAAGGAACGCTTCAATCTGACAGAGTACCATGAAAGATGGCAGAATAAGGAGGAGGACATCCAATTTCATCTCCTACCTCTGCCACACACGCTGCACTCCAGCCACCCCAAACTGGTCATTCCAGCACCAAGTCGTGCGTGCTCCTGTTCCAGGCCTTTGCACATGCTCTTCCAGCCACATGCCGCCTAGTGGGTCTGCGGGACTCATTCGTCCCATGCAGTTACCTATCAAAACAAGCTCCGCGCCACAGTCACTGTTGACACGTAAGTCTCTCCCCCTTGACACTGGGCTCCTCCTCGTCGACATCTAGTCTCCCCCGCAGGACCGTCTCCCAGCGCGCGGCACCCAGGGGAGTTCCTGATATGTCTGTCGAGTGTCGGTGGACGAAGGGACTCACACCCGGCGACCTCTAAGGTTCGCTACGATTCTGACAGTCTGGGGTTCCAGAGTCACTGTCAGTATTAAAATGTCCTCTAAGGGGGGAATATGCCGTCCGAGCCCCTGAGGGTTGCGGGCCCACGTCCCGACCCTCGTGCACTGTCCTTGGGAGCGTGCGCCGCAGCCCCGAGCGCGGCCCTCCCCGCCAAGCCCTGGGAACCAGCCCAAGACAGGCCGGGGGTCCCGAGTCAGTCCTCCCGGCCCAGCCCCAGCCAGGCCCTCAGGCCGACGGCCTCACCTCGACAAGACCTCCAGATCTTCCAGCGCAGACAGCAGCCTCTCACGTGTGCTGTTACCGCCTGCAGCTCCCGAGCCGCCGCCCGGCCGCTCCTTCTCCTTCTCGCCACTGGAAGACGCCGCCATTCCCCGCCACGGGCCAGCGTCCGCGCAACTACGCGCAGGCGTGGAGGGGCGGGCTCGGCAAGCGGAAGGAAGGGTCACCAAGACGGGGGACGAGAGGCGGGCGGGAGCGCCCCTGCGCGCCTGGAGGTGCCCTGCGGGCCCCTGCGCCATCTGCTGGGCAGCGAGGGCTTCTCGGGTCTAACCCTTGGAGCGAGAGCCAAACCGAGAACAGCGGTCCATCGCGGTCAGGGTCTCCTAAGCCTTAGGTTATTCAAGCTGGAATGGGAAGCTTCTGCTCAACAGATTTTAAGCATTTGAGGAAATTACATAATGGCCTGCCTCTTGTGTCGTTTCTTCGTAAAATGGGCCGGGGTCTCCTCATATTAACCTCTCTTTAGTCTGCATTCCCATAACACTGTTCCTACCCTCCTGCTTGGGCTCTCAGGGAGGCAGTAAGCGCTTTGGGACAGGAACCGAAATCCATCTTATTTTCTTTAATTTTTTCTTATTGTGGTAAAATACACTTAGCATAAAATGTACCACGTTAACGGTGTTTAAGTGTACAGTTCAGAGGCATGAAGTACTTTCATACTGTGCACTACCACCACCACCTCCTTCCCCATAGCTCTTTTCATCTTACAAAACTGAAACTCTGTATCCGTTCATCAACAATTTCCCATTCTTCCCTCCCTCCTTGCTTAGCCATTCATCTGTCAGGGACACTTGGCTTGCTTCCACAATTTCGTACTCCATCTTTATAATCATACGTCTCCCAACAAACTGTTTTGTTCACTGCTCAAGATGACTAGCGAGCTGAATCCATCAATATAGTATGGAAATGGTTGTTGAAAATAGTTTAAATAATTGATGTAGCACACATTCCAAATCAACCAAAAATGTACCTTAGCCCACTTTTCTGGGGGAGAACAATGTAGTAGGAGACCTTCCTTACTAGGAAAACCCAAAGTTAAACAGCACTGGGAGTGGGAGCTCTGTATCTGGCCCAAGCTGCTGTCACAGAAGTTGAGCTGGAAAGTTGTCACCTACAGACAACAGCTGGTAGCGAGGCAGGAGTACCTGTGGTCCCCTCGTTCCATAGTCCTGTCCTCTGGTCTGTCCTTCTGAAGGTGCCAAACCTGATTCCTGCTGGGCAACCAGAGCTGAGGATTTCTGTGGGACTCATGCTAAATAAATTCATTCATGGTAACTGCTAAATAATAATAATAATCCAGAATGCCACTTTATTCTCTTACGATGAGCACAATTATACTCATAGACAAACCCACACAGGAAGCCATAAATTATCACCAGAATGTTGCTTGATAAACTTGGATCAGAACAAATGAACATAAATAAAAACTTAATTGATGCAATCATATGGATTTGCACCTCCATAGTGTAGGGATATGTGCGTTAAAGAGATTGGCATATTTGTGTTCATAGGTCAGCGTGCCTCCTTCCCTAGACAGTGCAAGAGACTCATGGACACCTTTTATGTTCCAACCACCCTCCACTTCTGCTCTGGGCTAACCCCTTCTTTTAATACAGTCAATTCTCAGGCAATGAACTAAATTAGATTTAAGTTTTCTTAATTACAATTGCATTCTAAGCATGCCTCCCAGTAGCTCTAGTCAATAATTTCTTATGTTAAGTTTCCAAGGGGATAAACTCCTGCAGCCTGTGTGGGTTTTGTTTACTCAACTCTTACAGGTTTGTCTTGGGTCACGATTCCGGTGGGGGGAGGGAGAAGGTCATATTAGTGTAGCTTCCACATAAAAGTTCTGGGAGGGTTCTAATTAGTTAAAAATGACCAATTATAAGTCCTACTTTACAAATAATGAGGGTCAATATGTGGACAGTATATGTGTGTTGTGAGCTCTATACCTCCTCGGATTTGTGCAAATTCACATGCACACTGAACAGTCTCTATAGACTGATAAGTAATGGCACTTCCTACTGATACACTCTTTTGCAAACTGTGCAGACCTAAACATGATAAACAAAATATGAGTTATTTTATAATATATTATACAGCTGAGCCTTGAGCAACGTGAGAGTTAAGGGTGCCAATCGGAGTACTGCTATCTTTGCCTCAAAAACAAAGAAATTGTTACATGACTCACCCAAGGCAGAAAGCTGAAACAGGATTGGACAGAATCAGGACTCAAACCCTAGTTCTTTTGATTCTATATATTGTGATCTGTAATCAAACACAAGCTTTTCCCCACACTTAGTTAACTTAAAGATCTGTAAAATGAAAATGCAGTTTCTATATTTGTTGAAAAAATTCCACATATAAGTGGACCCCCGCAGTTCAAATCTGTGTTGTTCAAGGGTCAAGTGTAATTAAATATGAATACTTTATATATTTGTATTGTTATGATAACTGAATTCATGGTAACTTTGAGTGCAAAAGATTTTCTCAATCTATAGAATAAAAAAGGGTAAGTACCACCTTCTTATGAATATTTATGTATGCAACCTGCAAGGCGCTGTTCTAAGTATGTTTAAAAAATGAACTCTTTTAATTTTCATAAAACTCCCAGAGATGGGGCTTCCCTGGTGGTGCAGTGGTTAAGAATCTGCCTGCCAATGCAGGGGACACGTGTTCGAGCCCTGGTCCGGGAAGATCCCACATGCTGCAGAGCAACTAAGCCCGTGCACCACAACTACTGAGCCTGCGCTCTAGAACCCACGAGCCACAACTGCTGAGCTCGTCTGCCACAACTACTGAAGCCCCCGCACCTAGAGCCCGTGCTCCTCAACAAGAGAAGCCACCGCAATGAGAAGCCCGCGCACCGCAACGAAGAGTAGCCCCCGCTCGCCACAATCAGAGAAAGCCCGAGCACAGCAACAAAGACCCAACGCCAACAAAAATAAAATAAAATAAAAAATAAATAAATAAAAAAACAAAGCAACCTCCTAGAGGTGAGCACTGTAATTATCTCCATGCTACAGATAATGAAGCTGGAGGCGGAGAAGTGGAGAGGCTCGCCCCAGGCCACACAGCTGGTCAGTGGCACAGCTGGGATCTGAACCCAGGGTCTGGCTCCAACATCTGTGCTCTTAGCCTCTGGTTGTCCTGCCTCTCTTTTTACAGAAAGAGTTGCCTTCATGTACAGAAAATGGGTTGGGCACCTCTTGTCCAAAACACAAGCACCGTCAAACGCACAGTTCAGAGATTTGAGCAAAAAGCAGCTACAACCTTTGGTGGACGTTTGAGTGAGAACAAGAAACTAATCAGGCTGCTCCTGAGTCAACAGAGGTGGCTGCATACACCACATGTCTTTTTAAAATTATTTTTTATTTTTATCAATATATATACTTTTTTATATAATGCATGATTAAAAAGTCAAAGAGCCCTGAAAAGCTCACAAAAACAGAGTTTTCAGTCACCACCTCCCCAACTCCCACATCCTGTCACATCCCTCACCCTAGTGGCAACCACTCTCAACGTTTTTAATTGGTCCTTCTACGCTTTGCTTGCATATTTTAAAATAACATGCCTACATTCTATATCTCTATTCAACTCTTTCGGAAATTCATTGCTTTCTGATTATGATGAATGAGGATTTTATCTCTACATGCCCTGTTCCCCTTCCTCTACCCTCTCAATAGATAAAATCCAAGTTTTTGTTAAACCGATAGTCAGTGCTTAGATTACTACACTATTATTTACATGTAACTAGGAATTATTATTTGTTTGAGATGCCTAACAGATATCTCTGTAGAGGTTTTTTAAAAAACAGAATAGAACAGAACATTTCATCAAAGTGCGTATCACTACTTTGTGGACACTTTTTTCGGTTGTATACTTATGTGTGTGGGTACTAGGTCAAACATAGAATATATTTTTTACTGTGGATTGAAAAAGTTTGCAAGCATTGGAGAGTAAGGATGATACCAACCCTAGGTCTTAGAAAAACAACACCTTCTACCTGAAGGTCCCCAAAGGGAAAGTTTGTATAACTTTTGTGTTCCAGGGGCAGAAAGTCAAAGCAAACATGTACAAATGAAGTGGTGTGTTGAGATGATCATCTGTGATGCATTGCATAGATGGAGGGTGTCGTTATGGGCTCCAAATTATTTGCTCTCAAGATTCATATGTCAAAGCCTTATCCCCCGGTACCTCAGAATGCCACTGTATTTGGAGGTAGGGCCTTTAAAGAGGTAATTAAGTTAAAATGAAGCTGTTAGGGTTAGCTTTAATCCAATCTGACCGGTGTCCTTATAGGAAGAGGAAATTTGGACATACTGAGAGACCAGGGATGTGCAGGCACAGAGGAAAGATTGTGTGAGGACCCAGCGGGAAGGCGGCCGTCTGCAAGCCAAGGAAAGGCTGCAGGAGAAACCAACCCTGTTGACACCTTAATCTTGCACTTCCAGCTTCCATAACTGTGAGAAAATATTCTATTGTTTAAGCAACCCAGTTTGTGGTATTTTCCACCCTCTCCTCATCCTTCTTATCATACCTGCTGCTATTTTTCCTATTTAAAAAATCTTCTCTTGACCCCTCTTCCCTCACCAGCAACTGCTTTCCTTCTTTGCTCCCCTGTGCAGCAGAGTTCAGATTGTTTTGTTACCAAGTCCATTCCTTCCTTGTGTCAATTTCAGTTAGCTTTTCACCCTTACTTCCCCACGGAAACTCAGCTTGTAAAGGTCACCGCAGACCTCCGCGCTGCCTAAGGTAACGGTCAGTGCTCCCTGTGTTTGATCTCTCAGCAGCCCTGGACACAGTCCATCACCCCTTCTCGATAACGCTTTCTTCACTTGATTTCTAAGATGCCAGACTCTCTTCATTCTTCTGTTTCCTCACTGGTCTCTCTTCTCCATCACTCCGGCTGCTTCCTCCTGGTTCCTCCTGACCTCTACACACAAGAGTGTTTTCGGGCCACTGCTAGGCCCTCATCTCTATCTGCACTCACTTCTGATCACCTCAGTCAGTCCAGTGGCTTTAAATGCTACCTGTAAACCGACTCCCAAATTTTTATTTCCTGCCCAGACCTGTCCTCTGAACTCAGACTTGTATTGCAGCTCCCACTAGATACCTCTACCTGGGTGTCTAAAAGACATAAGCAAAGCAGAGCTCCTGTTCTACACCCCTCACCATCCCACCCAAACCACCTGCAGCCTCCCTCGACTCAGCTGATGGCAATTTCTTCATTTCCGTTGTTCAGGCCAAAAACTGGGGGTTATCCTCGACTCTGCTCCTTGTTTCTCATACGCCGCAGCCAATCCATCAGGAAATCAAGGTGGTTCTGCCTCCAGAACGTGCCCAGAACTTGTCCACTTCTCACCTTTCCACTTCTAATTGCAGGTCCACATCTCCATCATCTCTCACCTGTGTTTCCTGAAATTGCCTTGTCACCGTTCTCCCTGCTTCTCCCCCGATGTTTGCAGACCATTCTCAGCATGGCGGTCAGAGTGATCCTCTTTAAAACTCAAGTTAGGTCATGTTTTTCCTCTGCTCAAAGCTCTGCAGCTGGGACTTCCCTGGCGGTCCAGTGGTTAAGACTCCACGCTTCCACTGCAGGGGGCGCGGGTTCGATCCCTGGTCCGGGAACTAAGATCCCACATACCGTGCCAAAAAAAAAAAAAAAAACCTCTGCAGCAGCTCGCCATCCCACTCAAGAGTGAAAACCAAACACTGTTAGCTCTGAGGCCCAACATCATCTGACTTGGCATTACTTCTCTGGCTTTTCTGTCTTCACTTCCCTTTGTTCATTCTGCTCTAGCCATTTTGGTCCACAAGCACACCAGGACACTCCTGTCTTAGGGCCCTCACACTGGCCATTCTCCCTGTCTTCATCTGTTGTCCCCCAGCTAGTCACATGGCTAACCTCTCACTTCCTGCACAAACGTCACTTTCTCCAGGACCCCCAGCCTGGCCAACCTGTTTACTACTGCAATCTCACTCCACCTTCCATCGCCTTTACCCTGCTCTACTTTGTTCCCACAGCACTTGTCATCTTCTAACACTCTATATAATTCACTTGATGTGTGTTTTGCCAGTTGTCTCTTCCACTAGAATGTAAGCTCCATGAGGACAGGGTCTCTTGGCCCTTTTGCTCACAGACATAGCCCCAGTGTTAGAATGCTGTCTGAAATGGAGTGGGCACCAATAACAATTATTGGATTTGTTGTCGTCGACGGAGATGCTGAAATCATCAGACATTGAAAACAAACTGTAGTTGTCTACAATTTTGCTTCCAACTGGTAAAGCCTTACTGTCAATGATTTCTGTCCATATTCTCCTTGAAGAGTCTCAAAAGCAACTCCAAATATTTATAACATCCTCAACCAAAAATGGAATATTCGTCAGCGCAGTGGTGGGTACTGTCCCTGGTACCTTGTAACTCAAGAAATAATGGTTCATTCCAGCTTCCTCTGTTCTGAAGCTCCTTCCCCCAGCCAGTCCCCAAAGTAAGCTTGAAGACTCACATTCCTGGTCAAACCCACAGGGATGGAGGTGGAGAGTCAGACTCAGGCATTTCTCTCCCAGTGGTCAGGCAGTGAGAAAAGGAAAACAGGCCCACGGCATTGATTAACTCCTTCCTCAAAAAGCAGAAAGGCTTGAGACTGTATCTCAAAGCACAGGCCTCAGAGTCCCTAATCCCAGGTAAAAATAACACTCAACTCAGGAGTAAGCTCTGATGTCAAGAATCACATGTATGGTTTCTGTACCATAAATCACCTCTCAAAAAGCTACTCAGGGTAAGGGGTGGGTTCCCATTAAGTTGCTGGGTTTTAGGGCAGCAACTTCAACTTATATATATATGTTTCTTTTAAAAATTTTGTATTTAATTTTTATTTTATATCAGAGTATGGTTGATTTACAATGTTGTGTTAGCAACTTCAAATTTTAAATCAATTACAAAGCCTCAAAATGTGCCATTTTAACTCCTTTTAATAAGCCGAGTTATCTCTGGTCAATCCAGCGGGGGCTGCTCTACATCAGGAGAAGTTTTACAAGCTGAACAAAGCCCCTTATCGTCTTCATCCTCCTGTCCTAGTTACACTGGGAAGCTTTCATCAGAAGAACCTTATCCTCCTCGTTCCAAAACACAACACAACAAAAAACTCCCACTGTCCAACATCGTTCAACGTTAATTAAAGTCATTAGACCTGTGGAAAGTGTGGCAATTTGTCTTTAACTCCCTACATTCTTGTGCCTTGAGAATAAAAAACAGTTTAGGTTAAACACCTCATTCTTTTAAAATATTCATGGTGCGGTTTCAATGCAAAGGTTTTCTGGAATTAACAAACCTTCTAAAAATAAAGTCTTTGGACTTCCCTGGTGATGCAGTGGTTAAGAATCCGCCTGCCAATGCAGGGGACACGGGGTCGATCCCTGGTCCGGGAAGATCCCACATGCTGCGGAGCAACTATGCCCATGCGCCACAACTACTGAGCCTGTGCTCTAGAGCCCGTGCACCACAACTACTGAGCCCGTGTGCTGCAACTACTGAAGCCCCTGCGCCTAGAGCCCGTGCTCCGCAACAAGAGAAGCCACCGCAGTGAGAAGCCCAGCACGCAACGAATAGTAGCCCCCGCTCGCCACAACTAGAGAAAGCCCGCGAGCAACAACAAAGACCCAACACAGTCAAAAATAGTAAATAAATAAATTTATAAAAAATTTTTAAAAAATTAGGCCTTATCTCCTGCCTGAAATTCTCCAGGCATCACTGAAAACTTACCACTTCTCAGTAATGCCAAAGAAAGGTAGGAATCATCATTGGCCTCCTTTGATAGATTCATTTATTCTTTCAACAAATATTTATTAAGCTCTGTTTATGTGCCAGGGATCACACTACATGCTGGGCCTGTAGAAGGCAAACAAAACAACAGTGGTCAGGGAAGGCTTCCTGGAAGAGGTGAAATCAGAAACTCCTAAGACGGTAAAAGTTGGCTGGGCTAAGTGTTGGAGATGGGCAGGAAGATAGGCAGGGATAGAGAAAAGAAGAACTAGAGTAAGGAATCAATGTCAGAAAGAGAATGGTTAAAATATCTCATCAACTTCTTGATTCAAATGCATAGTGAATTAAACGGTGGACCTCCATAAAGATATGTCCACAACCCAATGAAGTGAGAGAGTGGCATGGACATATATACACTACCAAATGTAAAATAGATAGCTAGTAGGAAACAGCTGCATAGCACAGGGAGATCAGCTCGGTGCTTTGTGACCACCCAGAGGGGTGGGATAGGGAGGGTGGGAGGGAGACGCAAGAGGGAGGAGATATGGGGATATATGTATATGTATAGCTGATTCACTTTGGTATAAAGCAGAAACTAACACACCATTGTAAGGCAATTATACTCCAATAAAGATGTTAAAAATAAATAAATAAATAAATAAATAAGATATGTCCACATCCCAGAACCTGTGAATATGACCTTACTTGGAGAAAGGGTACTTGGAAAATTCAGTAAGTTAAGGATCTCAAGATAAGATGACCCTGGCTGGGACTTCCCTGGTGGTCCAGTGGTAAAGAATCTGCCTTCCAATGCAGGGGATGCGAGTTTGATCCCTGGTCAGGGAACTAAGATCCCACATGCCGCGGGGCAACTAAGCCCACCTGCCTCAACTATGGAGCCCATGCGCCTCAACTAGAGAGCCCGCATGCCACAAACTACAGAGCCCACGCGCTCTGGAACCTGCACACCACAACTACAGAGCCTGCGTACTCTGGAGCCAGCACGCCACACTAGAGAGAAAACCCATACGCCACAACTATAGAGAAGCCAGTGTGCCACAGCAAAGAGCCCGCCCACCCGCCGCAGCGAAGGATCCCGCATGCCACAACAAAGATCACGCATGCAGCAACTAAGACCCAACATAGCCAAAAATAAAATTAATTAATTAATTTTTTTTTTAAAAAAAGATGACCCTGGCTTATCCAAGTGGGCCCTAAACCCAATGATAACAGTCTTTATATGAGACACATAGAGGAGAGACACAGGGAAGAGAAGAAGGCCATGTGAGGACAGAGGCAGAGATGAAAGTTATGCAACCACAAGCCAAGGAATGCCTGTGGTCAAGGAAAGATACTTCCCTAGGGCCTTCAAGGGGGCACAGCTCTGCTTATGATTTTGGACTTCTGGCCTCCAAAACTGTGAGAGAATACATTTCTGTTGTTTTTAGCTTCCTGGTTTGTGTCAATGTATTATGGCAGCCCTAGGAAACTAATACAAGGAGGAAGAAGTCTAGTTTGAATGAATAGACATTCTAAATTAGATTCTAAGGAAGTACAAGCACATTTCTTCTTATATGTAAAACAAATTGCTAAGTGTTTCTTGGGTGCCTGAATATTAATAAACTAAATGCATTTCTATTAACAGCATCAATTTGTACATCATGAGCTAAAACCATTAGAAACATGTTGTGGTCATAAGTAGTAGCCCAAGTTATAGAGTAAGAGTCAAAAGAGATCTCAGAGGTCATCTGGTCTAGCCCAACCCCAGCCTGTGATTAATCCCTTTCTGGTAGAGGGAAGCTGGCCACCTCACATGTCAACCAATTCCATTCATATTGAGCCCAAGTGTGCTTCAAGATAATTGTCACACATTGGTACCAAACTCTGTCTTCTGAGGTCATAAGCAAAACATTTAACCTGTCTTTCACAGAAAAAACTATCAAGTTTTTCTTTCTTTCTTTCTGCTCAATGTAACCTATATTCATAGAATTCACAAGGGAAAAAAAGGTTATATTTTCAAATATACATTTCAAAATCTGTCAGATTTCAAAATAAAATGTGAATAATTCCCTTTTCAAAAAGGGGTTAAATATTGTGCTGGATGTGTATATATAGGTGTTATTTTTTCCAGCTTTGTTGAAATATAATTGACATATTATTGTATTAAGTTTAAAGTGTAGAACATAGTGATTTGGTATGTGTATAAATTACAAAATGATTACCATAATGTTTCATTAACATCTATCACTCAAATTTTTCTTTTAACTGTGATTTGTTAAAGTGTTTTTTCTTATTATAAGAGTAATTATAAAAAATAAATTTAAAAAACAAAATAAACATTCCATCTTAAAAAATTTAGAAAATATAAAGAAAATAAAATCATCTGTTATCCTACCATTAAGAGACACACATTGTTAACATTTTGCTGTACTTCCTTCCCAACTTTTCATTTTCCACACCAACCATCTCTAGTTCCTTCAGCTGTGCCTCAACTGAAAGGATTTCCAGGTCTTTCATCACCCTGATCATCATCTCTTTCTCACATTCTAGTTGGTCCTTCATAATGTGTGGCAACTCATAGTGAAGATGATATGTCCAGAGCTGAGTAAAAGGAGACATTCCTTATGCTCTTGAAAATCACTGCAGTAAAGCTAGAAGAGTAGAGCCTTTGTAATGATAGATTTCAGTTCAAGTTGAGGTGTAGTCTCTGTATTTCAGGTTCTCCATCTATAAAATGGGGATAATTATGCTCCTCTGAAATTTTGTTGGAAGGCATAAAAGAATGTATGTAAAGTGCTTGCTACATGATACGTGAAAATATTATTATAAGTTATAACAATAACTAACGTCTATTGAGCCACTGTTTAAGCCACTATGGGTACAGTTACTATTCCTGTTCACAAACAAGGACATGAGGCCCAGGAATGGTAGGTAATCTAGCTCAGCTCACATATCTTGGGAGGTGGCAGTCTGGATTCAGAGGCTGTGTTCTTCACCACTACACTGTGTTTTACAGCAACTAACATTACAGCTGCTCTACTTCTCCCAGTGCATCATAGTGGTAGAGTAACTTTTCTGGAAGTCATGTAGTTTTGCTGATTCATTTTAAGTTTGCAATTTATTAAAATTCTTAATGGAAAGCAACCAATCCGTGTTTCAATAGGTTGGATAAGCCATAGAATAGATAAACATTAGTATTTCCATATAATGGAATACTATTCATCAATAAAAAGGAATGAGCTATCAAACCTTGCAATGACAAGGAGGAGTCTTAAATGCATTTTGCTAAGTGAAAGAAGCCAGTCTGAGAAGGCTACGTATGATTCCATTTATATTACATTCTGAAAAAGGCGAAACTATATAGATGGTAAACAGATCAGTGGTTGCCAGAGGCTCAGGAGGTGGGAGGGTTGAAAAAGTGAAGCACAGAGGATTTTTCAGGGTGGTTAAACATTCTGTATGATACTGCAATGATGGATACACGACACTATGCATTTGTAAAAACTCATAGAACTGTGCAGCGCAAAGAGTGAACCTTAACATGTGCAAATTTAAAAAATCATTTGGGAGGTTGTGAGATCCCAGGATGGGATGGAGAATGTGACAAAATATTCTAACTATATTATATATGCATGAAACAACCTCACTGAAGGCAGTGAGTGTAAAAGGTGCTGACCTAAGTAACTTTCATCTTTAAGACTAAAGGCAAAATAAATGGTATATAAACACCATAGTCTAGTTGATAAAGTTGTTTCTCAAGGTTATACAGGTTAACAATTCTGAAGTCACTATACATGTATATTGGGATTGAACAATTCAGTAAACAGATGGCAGATGTGGGAACCAGGTTTCTCACTGTTGGAGAAGGAGGTTACAGACAAGCAAGGCTAGAAGGCTAGAATGACCATGTGGTAATAGATTAGAGTTGGGCACATCAGTATGAACTCATGTTTACTAAACAGAGATACAGATGGCTACAAATAGAAATACTTATATGTGTGTGTGTATACACTGATTAGTAGACACATATATATTTCCTTGATCTGTCAGCTGAGAGGGCCTAGAAGCAGTGACCCCTGCTGCCTGGTAGCAACAAGGCCACCTAGGGTCTAGCTCTTGGCCCTGGATTTCTAATAACCATTCTTTGTTAAAAGGAACCAGGGCTCCTTGGAGAAGTGGCTGATTCTAGCACTGGGACAGGAAATATACAAGATGAACCTGGAGCATCTTGCACTGCCAGAAAGTAAGGAGATGCTAAAAAGAAAAGAAAAAAAACCTACAATGATGGGAGTATGTCAAAGTGTCATAGGCCAACTGAAAGAGTTCCCCATGGTGAAAGCTGGAACAATTTGAGTAACAAAATAAGTAACATAGTATTGGATTAGAACCTAAGATATAAAATGAATATCCATGAGTCCACACTAATGTAAATAAATGATTGGATAAATAAATAAATTGGGGAGAATAGACAAATCCCTCGTGCAGAATTCCAAGTTATTTGTGTAGGTCCTGCACCCTCAAGGAGACGGTGTGTGACTCCCCGCTCCTTAGGTGTATACTGCTAGCTATAACTTGCTTCCAGAGAGTACAGTATGGAAAGGGGGTACGGGTAAACTCACAGTGGAGAAACCTGACAAACACTGCTTCAGCAGGTGATCAAGGTCAACATCAACAGTCATAAGTCAAGTTGATAGTAAGTACCCTTGATATAATGTGATAAAAATGGCTTTTTACCTCTGATCTTCCTCCAAACCCACAACCTCATGAGACAAATCCCAGTTGAAGGACAGTCTACAAAACAACTGACTCCTCAAAAATATCAAGATCATCAAAACCAAGGAAAGTCTGAGAAATTATCACAATCAAGAGGAGCCTAAGGAGAGAGGACAACTAGATGTAAGGTGGTATCCTGGACGGATCCTGGAACAGAAAGAGAACATTAAGCAAAAACCAAGGAAGTCTGAATAAAGTATGGACTTTAGTCAATAATGATGTATCAAAATTGGTTCATTAATTGTGACAAATGTACTATACTAATAGAAGATAGTAATAACAGAGGAAACTAATGTGGAATATATGGGAATTCTCTCTACTACACAATTTTTTTTTATAAATCTAAAACTATTCTGAATAAAAGTTTATTTTAAAAATTCTTGATGTTTTTCAGATGAACTCCCCTTAAACCATGTGTAAGTGTTCACCAGTGTTTACAATATTGTAACCTAGGTAATTGTTGCTCAAGGCAGAACCAAGTAGGATATTATTATTTTAATTCTCTTCCTACACAGTGTTTAGTTTTTCTGGTGTTTCTATTTCTTTTTCTTCTGGTAATCTTTTGCAATAATTCTCCGTTTATTTTTCCAAAAGCTCCATCATATCCAGTAGTTTTTCAAACCCCCTTTTTCTGGAAGCCTTGCCTCCCAGAGTCCTCTGGGGCCAGTGAAGGCTATCTTGTGAGAGGTTAATTTAATGTGGCCCTGGAGCCATCAGAAGACCATATGTCTGGACTGCTGGTGGTCTAACCTGATTCAAGGACAGAATTTAATGAAGCTGGAGGAGTGAATGAATTACACACACTCTAAATGTCCTCTCCTGCATTTCTTAGCTAGTATTTGCTGGGTAAAGTTGATATAATTCCAATCCAAAGCAAAGATGTATGATATTTCAGTTAGTCCAATAGCCTGATGCCTTCAAGAACCTTCTGGGATGCAGCAGCCATCAATTAATAAATCAATGCTGCTGGGCTATAAATAATTAACCATACAAATCCACCTACTATACCATCATCCTGTCCACATTTCTTTGTCTGATGCACAAGGAATTCGTGATAGACTCTACCAAATTCATGAACTTCAGTTACAATAATTTTTAATTTTTCTCCATCTAACATCCCTAAACAACAAAAACAGCAACAAAAAAGAGGTTTGAGAAAAAGGAACATATTTTCATATAATACCCATTTTTCACAGAATAATATGTGTTTAAATTTGTCCTCATGAATGCCAGCCACGTTTTTTTAATTTCATAAAACAAGTACCTACCACATAGCAAATGTTCAGTATTTTTATTGAAGTTAGTTGACTTATCTAGCATCTTAATGTGAAGGTCAGTTTTACATTCATTTTAACTTTTGTTTTCCCCTAGATCAAAATATTTGTTTTGGCTATACTGAGGGAGCTTTCCCAGAAAAACTCTCCTTTTTGGCTGTTAGTAAGTTAGTTCACTTCCTGTCTCTAACTCTGTGGGGACAACTCAGAAAAGATTAACTATAATCTCCAGGCTGCTGGTTTGTTTTTCACTTCCTTGCGTTTCAAATCCTGTTCATTTTTGTGTATCAGCCTCTCACAGGATAGGCAGATGCTTGATAAATGTTTACTGATTTAATTTAGAAAAACACCTCATGAGCTAAACACTATAGTTCAATTGGCAAAATTGGCTTCAGATTGCCTTCACCTTCTCTCTGAATGTTTATCACAATCCAGAACGTACTGCATGACCCTGTGTGCAAATGACTCACTGTAACACCTCTCCCCAAAGGCAAAGAGATAAACATTGAAGTGTCAGGAAATGAGGACTTGAACCCCCCCTCAAAACCACCAAATTCCCAGACAATTTAGCCTTCTGGATATAATGACATCATCGTCATTTCCCATTTTTCTACTGACTTTCAAATACTTCTGAACTCTTGTTATCTGATTCTGATGCTGGCCAGATTTTTATCGTTAAAGACAGACGGATGAGTCTACTGCTGAAAGCATGAGGTTGAAGGAGGTTTCTTGGCCCTCATCAGGGAGAACAGTGGCCCCTTTGTGTTTCCAGACTCTCTGGGGCTTGGCCCTTGCCTTTTCTTGGATAACTCGTTGCTCTTGGACATGCTGGGCTTCGGCCAGGTCTGGTCCTCAAACCTCCCCGCAAGTCATTCCCCTGGGGCAGCCCTGCCGGTGGTGAACACACTGACTCCCTGTCCTCCAAGGCTGGGCTTCCAGAAAGCCGCCTGCCCATTTTGTGAACCTAACACCTGATATAAAATTTCTAATTACAGACACCAAATTCTCTCTCCTAGGAGATCTGAAACTGCAAGCCACTCTTTGTTAAGACTTTTTATTTTCACTGGCAAGCCCTGGCCAAACGTTGGCCACATTTTACTCTGTCTGATTCATGCTTTTTATCTCTTCTCAACCAGACAAACACATAATAAAGCTTCATTTGCTGGATGACCAGGCAATCCATTTTCAACCCTGTATGTATACAATGCTCCTGCCAGGCCAGTGGGCTGTACAAAGTGCCCCAAAGGTATTTCTCAGGTTCTGGCAGAACAACTGCGACGTTCCTCAACAAAGGCTTTACAATTTCAAAGGGAGTTTAGATCCCTTGATTTTAGCAGCGTCAGTGGTTCTTCTCTGAGTCTTCAGACACCCAGCCCACAGTGTGTTTAACGGTGGATTTAGATGTGAAATGGTGGAATTATGGATCACAGACATCACTTGGCAGGTGACCATTCTGATAGATGCATATTAAATCTCTGCAAACTATGCCTTTGGGGTTCGTTTACATCCTAGAGTATTGGTCAATAAACTTTACATCCCCAGCATGAGTGAAGGGCCTGGCCCACATCTGTGCACCAAGGACAGTGAGGTGGGAGAAGTCCAGGGATATAAAGCTCTGATTAGTCCTCTTTCTTATTCCAAGTCACACTTGATATACATGCAGTTTCTGTCTGGCATGCACCCCAGGGGCCCGGGTAGGCTCAGGGTGGCCCCAGACAATAGGGAAAAAGAAAGTGTGCTGAGGTCTGATACTCCCCTGGGCTGCCAGGAGAAAGGGTCAAGTCGGAAAGTGCAGTGCTAGGAGAGCATATAGCAGTGTAGTCAAGTAACCTGGTCAAGGAAGACTTCCTGGAGGAAGCGATGTTTAAGCTGAGAGCTGAAGATTAAGTAGAAGAAGGCCAGTTGCAGAGGAAAAGTTTTCCAGTTGGAAGGAACAGCATATAACCAGAGGTAAGAGAGAACATGGTATATTTTAAGAAACTTAAATATTTTCAGTAAGGTGGGAAGCAGAGTACAAGATTGAGAAGTGGGAAGAACTGAGGCTGGAAATGTATTTAAGGACCAGGCTATGAGGCTAAATCATGAAGGGTCATGTCAGGGTGTTAAAGTATCTGTACTTTATCATGAAGACAATGGGAATTCTCTGAAGGGTATGGAAAATGGATTGGGAATGGGGGAAGATGGTGGTAGGAAAAGTCATTGTACTAATTCAGGGGGGAGATGATAGTGATTTGACCAAAATAGTAGCCACGGAGACGGAGCAAAGTTGACTGATTACAGATACATCCGTCCACAGCTTAAAGAGATGACTTGGAGCCAACTCTCTCTACGGAAATGAAGCCAAAAAAAATATGGAGAGAATGAAATTGATGCAGAGAGAAGCTGAAGAGACCATGATGGGTTGTGTACGCCAAATTTATAAAGGAGCAAAACCCAAGAATATGTAGATGCTATGAGGAAGTTGAAAGATATGCAGAGTATAGGGAAAGAAAAGGGTAATGGGGAGAAAGAGATGATATGGCCCATGAGAGATGGAGTGGGGCGAGTGGTAGTCCCTGGGGCCGGTCCACTTCCTGGCAACTTTCTAAGTTCAGTTCCCATAAGCTTCAGCTTTATCATGTGTCTTATTCACGAATTCTCATGACCCCTGTCTCTCTTATTGCTCCACATAAGGGAGCTTCTCCCCCTCCACACGCAGACTAGCTTGACTGAGTTTTGTTTCTTGCAACTTAAAGAATCTGAATCAGTAATTATGTTATACAAACTAATTCTTCAAGAAGCTAATTAATTAAAACAATGCAAATTGATGCAGTTATAATGAGAACTATAACTTCTGAGTGTTCATAGATGCCCCTGTCGATGGATCCATTATTTTTCCATTTGGTAAGCCCAACGGCAATCAGAAAAAGTGGCCTGGAGAGCATAGTTTCAGAACAAAAAGTACTGAATGGTCATAATGTCTGATCTCTCTCCAACTCCTTCTCCAGGGGATGGGGCTGAATCACAAGAAACCACTTCTGAGGCAAGAGAACACAAACCCGGAGGCAGTTACCCAAGGAAGCATGAGGAAAAAGAACAGGGAGAGAAGCCAACTCTTGCTAAGAAGCACTCCAGAATATTCTGGAGAAGTCAGATCAAACAGCAAGGGGGAGTGAAGGGTTTATGGAAACCTAAGATGATCAATCATATTGGACACGGGGAGGATGGGTAAGATGAGACAAGGCTCAGATTGGGGTGTTGGCTGGAAGTTGTTTGGTCAGGTACAGTGCAAGAGAACTGAGCAGCCTACCAGGTTTCAGGCTTTGTGAGGGTCAAAAAGAGATGAAAGTCTGGTCCACGTTCTTAAGCACTTACAGTCTGGTGAGAAACCCAGACATATACACAGATTACAAGATGTGGTGAGAAGCAGGTTAACACAGGTGCTATGAGTTTACAAAGTGCATTTAGATTAATCTGGGGGGTTCAAGACACCACAGCTGAGCTCAGATATAAAGCTGAGTCATAGTTATGATGGGAACTTTAGGGAGAGCAAAATTTTAGGTGTATCTGGAAAGATCTGAAGCACCCAAAGCAGGCTGTATTATTAAAATGAAAGGGAGAGAGAGGTAATACCAGAAGAGAAGGCTGGAGAGTGTAAGGAGAAGCCATTCCATGAAGGGCATTTTTATTTCTGAGAAAAAATCTTAGACTTGTTCTTTTTTATAAATAAATATTGGTAAAAGTTTTATTCACAGAGGATGGAAAATTTATGCAACAAACACCGTATCGTCCAACTTAAAAAAAAAACTAGAAATATAAGGAAATTTTGACAAAACACCATTAAACTATAGCTGTCAATATGTGGCTTTTTAAATTCGAAATATGAAATAAACAAAAAATAACAAACTAGATATTGCAGAATATAATCACTGAAATCAATTTAGTAGAAACAGGATATGGACACTGTAAATAGTTTCTTTTTGTAAATCAGAAACAGAAAATATACATTCTTTCCTATTTTGTTGGAGTATCTTCTAATATTGATCATGCATTTAGGTACAAAGAAAATATTGATAGAATATCCTAAATAGAGATGTTATAGACCGTATTCTCTGATTAGCCTCTAAGCTAGAAATCAGCAATAAGGGGAATTCCCTGGCAGTCCAGTGGTTAGTAGGACTCTGTGCTTTCACTGCTGTGGGCCTGGGTTCCATCCCTGGTCGGGGAACTAAGATCCCACAAGCTGTGCAGCATGGCCCAAAAAAAAAAAAGAAATCAGCAATAAAAAAAAAAAGAAATCAGCAATAAAATTGGATATGGTTTTATAAGAAGTCACTGAAAGATTTTTAGTAACACAGTGACACAACCACGTGAGGAATGGGCTGGAGCGGGAGTTGGGAGACATGGGAGGAGGGAAACCAGTTAAAGAGACATTGCAACAGTCTAAGAAAGCGGTAATGTGAGTCTGAACCAAGACAGGAGTTGTGGGGAATGAAAAGGAGTAGACAACTGAAGAAATATTTACTAGATAAAATAAGGACTGCCTGACTGATTGAATTTAGGGGGGAGACAGAGAGAGAGAGAGAGAGAGAGAGAGACGTGCAGGGGGATGGAAAAAAGTTAAATGATGAGGTTGGGTGATGACCTGGTAGAGGCAGTGTCGTTAACTCAGGTGAGGACTATACAGGAGAAGGGAGAGGTCTTGGGGAAATGGGGAGTTCTCTTTGGGCTGGTTGGGTTTGAGGAACACGGCCTGTACTGCAGTTTATGAAGAGAAAGAAAACTGTGTACATCGCCATTAACAGCAAGATTCTCCTTTTTTGTAGAGGAAATTCAGAACTCAGGTCATAAAAGGGGAGAGAGTGTCAGGGTTCCTCTTTTCTTTTTTGCCTGGTAGGGGATGGACTGCTTATCAGAAGTACTTAACAGGACTTCACACCACCTGCCTCTTATGCCCACAGTTTGCCTGACATGTTTAGGAGAATGCTTAAGATGGGGTGATAAATGTCCATACCAGTTGGAAGACAAGACTAAGGACTATACAACAACTACTATACAACAACTATACAACTATACAATGTCCACTAAGGCAACTGTAAATTGTATACAACTATACAATGTCCACTAAGGCAATAGTAAATCCAGAAAAGGAGGCAGGACTCTGGGTGAAACCAAGAGAGTGGCCTTGCTCTTCATATGTCATGGAGAGACACAGAAGTCTTTTAGGTGCTGGGACGGATCACAGACAGTGGCCCACAGATGGAATAAGCTTTGGGTGGAAGGATCAGGACCCAGAGAGGGGCACTGGGGAGGAGAGGGGAGGGGCCTGCAGCCTGGACAGGGGTCAGGACTCAGCAGGGCAGACAAAGGGCGATGTGGCAGATGGGGTCAGTAAGCTAGTTACTTCACGGGCTCTTACGTAAATTAAAGTCATTAAAATTAATTTTGCCCTGTGAATTTTCCTGAGTTTCTCTACACTTGTTTGGATAATTGACATCCAAGACCAAGGAGATTCAGCAGAGACCTTTATCCAACATAGACACAAAGATAAAGCCTTGCTTTATGTGTTCACAGTTGAGGATTAAAGGACTTTTGATTACTTGAGGGGGCTTAGTAAGTGTTGATTACAATGACTTAGAAAATCCTTAGGGCATCAAATGGTGATGCAGCATAAGACTTCTAGAACACATTCGGCTCTGAAGCACGTGGTACAGAGGGCCTGGAGAACAAAGACACAGGCCTGCTTTGGCCACTGAGTGATCTCAAGCAAAGGGCGTCACCTTTTTTATCTTCAGTTTTCTAGTCTGTAAAACGGGAATTGATTGTAATTTCTTCATTCATTCAACAAGTCTTTTATGAGCATCTATGTATGTATGCCAAGCATGATTCTACCCACCTTATAGAGTTATCTTGAGAATTAAATGAAACAGTGTAAGTGAAAGTGCATAGCATCGTGTCCAGAATCTATCAGGTGCCAAATGTATTTTTTTTTATCCAAGAGAATTTTTTTACTAGAACAAGAGTGGGCATTTGAGCCAGTATTGGGTCAGGCCAACAATGGGCCAAGACACTCAGAGTGCTTGCTATTAATATCAGGGTATCTTGCAGAGAGAAAGGATTGACTGCATCAGGGTTCCAAGAATGAAAAGACTTTTAATTTAATGATACATTTTTGAAGCAGTAGGATGAAGGGCAAAATGTTGTCCTTGGGAAAGTGAACCCTATGTCAAAGTTATTCTGGGAAGTCTTCAGAGGGTGCAATGAGGCAGCACAGATGTTCCAAGTGAAGACCCATTGGAAATATGAATGTCCTAGTAGGTCTAGAACATTAAGAAAGAACTACAAAGTAGTTTGTTTCATCAACATGTTCAGAGTTAAGGTGCATGACAAAATAATTATTCTTCTGAGACATCTTTAACTGTAAACACTGCAATGCACTCACTGAAGCCTGGGAAGTGAATCTGCAATTCAGAACACATATTTCAAATTAACTGGTAAGGACCCTGATAATTCATATATTATTAGCATTTTCCAGTGCTCCAAGTAATCCATTTTAAAAAGTAAAGGAAGAAAATCTGACTCAAGCTGGAAAACATGTTTTCTCTCAGTATTACTTTCACTTCAGAAGTGAGTGGATTCATTATCAAAGGGTGAGGCGTTTTCCACTTTCCTTTTATAAACTGAACTTTAGCCCGGACCCTGAAGAGCTTAATGAGGCTGGTCAGAAGTCAGAATCGAATGGGATATACCTGATGCCCAAAGAGAGAAGGGAGGAAGATCAAGGCCGCTTGCATGTGCCCCTTTATTGCTCTGAAAGACGATAACATTACTTATTACACTGGGTGATAGCTGTAACTGCCTATTTATTTTTCAATCTTTCCAATAGACTATTAGCTCCTCAAGGACAAGGACTGTATATTATTAATCATTGTAATCCCCACTGCTTGAAACCCCCCTTGTAAGAGAGGCTCAGTAAATGCTTTATGGTGGGCAAGGGGATCAATGGATAGAGGGATGGACGGATGGATAGAGGAACGGATGGATAGGTGGATAGGTGAACCTTGGATTCCTGACCTTAAAGAAAAATTGCCATAACAAGACACGAAATGGTGCTCAAGTGAAGGGAAGACAAGATAGACCGATTGATTTGGGCCCAAGAGTCACTGTGGAGGGATCCAATTTTAGAGTCAGTAAGAAGAAGAACACTTGGATCAGTTTTACCACAGTTTCTCCTAATCCATCCTGCTGGGACTCTGGTCTGCGCTTCAGTAGGGAAAGCTGCTGTGGGATAACAAGGCTACCTTGTGGGGACCAAGAACTAGTACGAGCTCCAGGTCTTTCTGAGAAGGACAGAGGCCTGTCTATCTCATCCCTGTCCATGGAGCTGTAATCCTGGGAGGCAAGGGCTCCATCTGCCTGAGACAGAAAGGTTACAGGTTTCTTGGGCCACTGAACAGTCATCACGATGACAGCCTCAAAATCGTCGCTTCTCATAATGGATGGCCTACGGGGAAGTGAGGGGTGGAGGAGCTTTGGGAGGGGAGTCCGTGAGGACTTGCTCGCAGACTTCAGAGAGACCGTGTGAGTGCCAGGAGACCATATTTCATATGAAGGGATTTGGTCAGGTCAGCAGCCGTAGGGCACCCAAAGCATAAATCTTTCACCTCCAGGGCATCTCGGACTGGGACTGACTGAAATGGAGTAATAAGAGAACTGTGATCCGTCAAACCTCAAGGAAAGGAGAAATGGCCCCCTAGTGAAAACCCTTGCAGACCCAAAAACAGCCAGGAGAGGGCAGCCTACCGGGACAACTCACTGGTCTGCAGAGCAGCCAGGAACTTAACAGAGCTGCAGGGAGGGAGGGGCTGCAGGTCCCCTCCCTGGGCCGTGCTGACCAAGGGCCTTTGAGAGGATGTTGTGACACGAGAATGGTCATTAGAGAAGGTAGTCTTTGCCTTTTGTTGGCCAGTGGAACTTGGAAAAATAGAGCGGCTCTCAACTAACTGCATGGAAAGCAGCCCTTACAAATACACTAGTAGAAGGTACCCCTTCCACTCCCCCATCCCTTACATGATTCATATGAATGTCTGAAATTCCAAGTTTATAATCTATTCATTCAACAGGGTGCGGGATATTGGAGGCCGGGGCCAAACCTACTGTACAGAAGGAAAGCTTGATTTTACAGATTATTCTCCTTCTAACCATTGAGGAGGTAGCAGATCATCGTTTTTAAAAGCATGTGAGCCAAATGCTAGGGTTTCAGTCCTGGCTTAGTTGCTTTTCACTCTGAGACCTTGAGCAAGTCTCTTCACCTCCTAAGTCTCTGCTTCTTCTGCGGAAGGGGATAATAAGAGCACCTACGTCAGAGTTGTTAAGAAGACTAATGTAAATAATCCAAGTAAATGCAGGCACATAATAAGTACTCAGTAAATTAACATTCATGTAACATATGACTCGAACGATAAAATTAGAATCATGTCGCATTTGGCCAGACATACCCGTGATTCCTACATAATTACCCGTAGAGTATACATTTGTTATGGGATGGTGATTGAAGAGGGTGAACTGGGGACACAAATCAAAAACATATATTACGATACACTCTTGTTTTTATTCTAAGATATTCAAAAATCCCTTGTTGAACCTCTGAAGTTTTTACAGAACAGTTTGGAAACAATTGCTTTATTGGACCAAAAATAAAAGCAATATGTCCTAAACCAATTATAGTGAGTTCAAGTACTTTACATCTGGCCCACTCATGCTAGGATAACCATAGACAACTTCTAAAGTTGGCTCCATTGAGGACACTCCTTCTAAGATTTGGTGCCTATGCAAGCAGGTAGGATCCTGATCCTATTTGAAGTGTATATGATTGGCACCGCCAGGAAAACAGTTAGCAGGAGACATTAGGTTAGCGGAAATAAAAATCTGTTATTTGGGGTTAATATGAATAGATGCAGAAACTTTTAAAACATATATAATGGAACGTTGGTGAGCTACTGAGTAAAAAATGTAGGTGCCTGTGAACTTCATATAAAAATACAAATAATGGGGTTTTAACAAAGGGCATAAAAAGACAGAGGGATGAGCAGGAATGAAAACAGACTAAGAGATAAACAACTACCTCCAATTTGCCCAGAACTCTAAGAAAAACTGGCCACTGTTTCTGCTGAGTCAAGTTATTCATGTCATTTAAAACTATGACATGAACTGTAATCGCTATTTCTGTAAAAAAAAAAAAAAAGGTTTGAAAATAGATTGTCACTTAAAGATGACTGGAGCGTAAGTCTGAGACTCACTGACTTTTAAGCCTTGCGTTTTAAAAATATTACCTCTAGGTGGTGAAGTTAAGGGAAAGGACTGGGGAAAAAGTAATCTCAGGCCTTGGAAATTCTTTGTCTCATATCTATCCTCCGCTCTGGTCCCTTCTCCTCTCCATTCCTTACCCTGTGTCTCTTCCATGTAGCAAAGGGTTGGGAGTTGAGTTTCATGTGTCTAATTACATGAAATAATTGCATGAATTTTGTGTTTTGCCTGGAAGCAAAACCACAATGGACAAGGCTATGATCAAATGATAATGCTATGACAGCAACTAATTAGGAAAGCCCAGTATACGTGAACAGAGTTTTGCTATTTCCAAATAAAGGCTAATAAAGTTAATATTATTAATACTTAATACTATAGAGCTATATTATTATGCTGGTAGACAATTAGGCATAATTGGTAAGTAATCATAGAGGTAGCCTGTGTTACTTTGATATACGCAAATTGTACTTTTACAGCTTAGATCTTCTCACTTTGGGTCCACCCAACAGTATCATCACAGCAAAGCAGCGTTAGGGTGAAGAGAACTAGGCCAGAAGTAGCTGACAAAGCAGAGGACCCATGGAAAGAGACCCTGCATCCCCGGCAATTGGAGGAATTGGATAAAATACTAGGGTGAGTGAAGGGAAAGTTGTTCATGATAAGGCAGGAAGGAACAAGATAGAGATGGAGAAGGGATTTTTTTAAAAGGAGGGGGTTTTGGTCAAGGGTAATTGAGATTTTTCCTGTTCTCATCACCCACCTTTCACCACTCCCTCAAAACATTTATGGTATCCAAAATTCCATAAACAGTAATTGTCTCCACAATTAGAGACAAAGCTTGATAAGCAAACCAGCTGGCAGAAGTAAGATGAAACTCTTTCTCACTAAAATGTTAATGGCTGTTACTGGATCCTTTGCTATTTTGATAGGAAGAGGAAGTAAGAGAATGAAAGGAAGGAAAGCATATTAAATGGTAACAAGAGGAATAACTAACATTTATTGAGTACTTATGTGCCAGGTTCTGTTCTAAGTGCTTTCATGGATTAACTCATTCCCTCCCCACAGCACTTTGTGTTAGGAAGGTATTATTACTAATCTGTATTTTACAGATGAGGAAACTGAGTCACAAAGAGATTAGGTGACTTGTGCAGGGTCATAGTGGTGGGACCAAGGTGTGAATTCTGGCATTTCTAGCCCTAGAGCCCATACTCTTGGCCACAGCTGAAAGGAAATTGGCTCAGAGAGAAGATGGCCCAGGAGACAAAACTCCCCTACGTGGATGATGTTGCCTGAAGTCAGCCTGTCTACTTCTGAGTGTTGGAATGAGAGGGAGTCCCATGCAGAGGTGTTTTATCTTGCCACAGAGTTGTGTATCTGCTACTTAAAGGAACACCAGTGCTAGGGAGATTATTACATTCGGTCCTATGGAACATTTTGATACCTCCTTGGTTCCCATGTGTGTACTGCTTTGCTGCCTGAATTAGTGATCCTGTTGCAGTTATTTAAGCTTTCTGTGCCTCTGAGTGCACATTTGGAAACTGGGTTTTTTCCACTTGTCAGCTTCCTGACTCAGAGGAATGCAGAGGGCTAATGGGCTGATACATGCAAAGTGCTTTGAGCCATAAACCAGGACTAACTGAACTTTTAGAAAACTTGGCAGTGGTATTTAGATTGACAGAAGTGGTAGAATAGTCTCCTAGTAGCTTCTTTAGATGTTCTTGGTTCAGCTGCCTGGTCCACTATGGCCACCTGAATTCTTCTCTAGACTTTTAAATGGCACCGCTGTAATGAAGGACGACTGTCTGGTAGACTTGGGAGATGTCCATATAGTCTGGGATTGTGCAAATTATGTAGAGATAAGAATTCCTAATTCAAAATAACAATCTTCAAGCCAGGACTTTGAAAGCCATTACTTATCAAAAAAGGTTAAAAAGAACTGGATCTACTCCAAGGAAACCTTTAACCTAATAGCAAACACCATACCTTAGCATTCAATTCAAATGATAGTGATCTAATTGACACCACCAAGGGCAGAACCACTGCAAAGTTTTTTTTTTTTTTAATGATGTTTTACAAAGAGATGTGGGTAAGAAGATGCCCAAGACAGAGAGAATGGGGAGAGGAGTCTCAGTTGTAGCTATGATTAAGAAATAGCAAACACAAAAGAAGTATAAAGCCACAGTTTTTTAAAGAAAAACATGTCTGATTAATCCACACTATCTAGTGGAATTTCCCTTCCATTTTTTAAAGCATAGAAATATTAGTTACCAACCTATGTCTTCAAATAAAACAAAGGAAAGCAGGAGGGTGATCATAATATTTTTAACAGATGCAGTTATCAATTCAATGATTTAACCTTGAATTCTTGTCTTCTAAGGATAGAGTCATATCTTGGGGCGGTCATGCCTCTCCTGGCCTGAGAAAGGAAGTAAGCATTGTGAGCTAATAAATAAACACGACCAGTGGGAACCAAGGTGGAAATTCAGGAGGAGAAATAGGGCAGATTAAAATAGTTTACAGAAAGAGTTTGAGAGCAAGGAAAGGAAATCGAATGACAGAAGGAAAGCATAGATGGTCAAGACCATAGAGTATTAAGGAGCAACAAATCCAAAACAAGAAAAATAAGAGACAGTTTTTCAGTGCTGTTGTAATTCGAACCATTTCAAATAAAAGCTATGACAAATTTCAGAAAAATTTAGATACAGATTTGGTTTTAAGATGCTAAGACTTCCTTTTTGGCAGTATTTTCTCTTCCTTTTTGGCAGTGTATCTGCAGATTCTTCTCTTTAAACATTCAAGGCCCTATCTATTCCTCACCAAAGCAAAATAGTCATGTAGACTTTTTGGTGTGAAAATGAGTCAAGGTGTAATCTTCCCAGGAGTATCTGCAGACTAAAGCATCATCTTTACATGAGAAGGAATTTTCAGGTCAAAAACTGGTGGAAGAGGTACAAGAACCTTCCTGGTGTCCCTTCTCCCAAATCTCACTGAAAGCAGTTTCTGCTTTTGCCTCTGTCTCCCTTGATCCCATTTATGATCCCATTTATCTGGTTTACAAACACATTTTCACACTGTCTTTGTTGGATTGAAAGAGGTTCCTTTCATTAAACAACAGGATGGGAACAATGGGATTTGTGTAAGGAGGAGGCCATTTAGGTAAATTCAAGCTATTGAGACAGGAGGGAAGGGAGCAGGGCACAACCTTAAAAGAATGGCATAGCCATTGAGGATACCACAAAAACTGGTTAGAACCTAACAGGCCCAAGATGGTGGAAGAGTCAACTTCCAGTAGAACTTGAGCCTCATTTTACGCTCCTTGTAATACATTAGTGTCTAAATGACACAACCACAGCCTCCATGACCGGTCTGAGGCTGACCATGAAAGGCCAGAAAGTAAGCGGTGGCCCAATTCCTGGGAATCTCCGTCCCTTCCCTAAAATAGCTGGAATAAATCTCCCACTTATTAGCCTATGAAATTACCCAGCCCATAAAAACTAACCATCCCATATTCAGGGTCCTCTCACCTTCTGAGACGGCCCACACTCTGTCTATGGAGCGTGTTATCTCCCTGAATAAATCTGCTTTCACTCACTTCTTCTCGCTCTTGAATCCCTTCCTGCGCAAAGCCAAGGACCCTCCTTTGCTGGCCTGTCCCAGGGACTCGCCCGAGACCTGGGACGTAAGCATCCTCTCATGCCCCCATTTTCCTGCAACTCTATGATACTTTGTTATGTTCAATCAATGATAAGGTCACTGAAGGCCCATTACTGAGCATTTACTGCTTTACGTGTAAAGGAGACCAGTACTCGTTAACCGTCCCATTCCACGTAGAAACGTTCATCGCATTTACTGAGAACAGGGTCGCGGGGGCTGATGCTCTGAGTCTCTGTGTCAAAGCTTGTTTACAGGGAGGTGAAGGATAGCTTCCTTGCCCACACTCCGTGAGCTGCTCCGCCCTGCGCTGGACTCAATAGGAGGAAGGGCGGAGCAGGCACACAGAGTTTTGACAATGCTCCAGCTCTTTGCACCCCAAACATTGACTGAGACAGTCAGGTAATTCTTTAGAGAGGATGGGCCTAACCTGCAGAAGCTGGCAGAGGGACAGGAGCAGAAAGAAGTGCTCCCTCTGTTTGGAGAAGGCGTGTTCCTTGTGCCTGTAATAATTGCCAAAGCAGCGATACAGAAACACAGGAATGGTCCTACACACACTCTTCAAACTGGTCACCCATTTGACAACTCAGCTTCAGGGCCACTAGCCTATGCAGCTCTCACGCAGGCACTCCTGCCTCTGGGGACAGCTGTTTCCTCTGCTTGGAAGAGGCTCTTCTCACTTAAAGCTACCTTTTCTTCCTAGATTCCTCTCCAGCCCTCTCCACATCCCACTTCCTGTATTAAGCCTCTCCCAGCTGTCTCAGCACACAGCCATCACTTTGTTCTTTGGCCTCCTACACCACTCGCCTAGCACTTGGTAATTTCTGTGGTTTATCTGTTTATCCATTCAGCTCCCCATCCCCATCACTGGACTTTGTCCAAAACAGTCAGCCTTCACAACGTGCTTATAAACGATGATAAATCATTACAGTAGAGTGGTTTAGGCATGCCTGACGCGAGTTCATGTTTGTGTAATTTTTAAACTCAAATGGAAAATTTCCCATGGTTAGCACTTTTGAAATGCAGTAAATCCTTAATGTGTAATTGTTTTCAAACATTATGGATTTATTAAGGAGGCATAAGGAACAGCACTCATCAATTCTGGGGTAAAAGGAAGGACACTTACTAGGGAGAGAGGGAAGAGCAAAGAGCTGGTTCACATAGCCCTAAACTCACGCTGGTGTGACCAACTCATCCCGTTTCCCTGGGACTTTGCCAGTTTTAACACTGAAAGTCCTGTGTCCTGGGCAACCCCTCAATCCCAGGCAGACCTGGACAGTTGGTCACTTACCAGGTGGCCAATGCAAATTTTGACAAAAAGCAAATGCAAGTTTTAAATAATGGACTGAGCCCTCTTTCTCTTCTCTCATCACAAATCCTGGTGCCATAGCCTCTCCAAGGGCACTCCACTCTCAGTGACAAGTGGAGGAGCAGGTGATAATGCCCAGTTCCCAGAAAGGAACCTTGGGTTTATTCAACTCTCTTCACTTTAGAAGCAATCTCAGGCCTGGGAGGACAAATGGTCAAGGGAAAAAGCTTTGTACAGAGTTCTCACAAAACAGAAACTAAAAGGAATATTTGGAACAGGAAACAGTGACCTTTATGGCATGATTCCCAGAGGGAAAGTCAAAGGCAGAGACTCAGGAAGGCAAAAGTCCAGGGTCCACGGGAACTCCAGCTTACACTGAACATTCCATACCAGGCCTGCTCACTGCATCCCCAGAGCATCTGTTTTGATAATGTTGCCGGGTAATCAAGCCAACTGTGACAATTCGAGTGGCTAGATGAACAAGACTGGAATCTATGACTATGAATACCTCTGGATGTTGCAACAATCAGCAGTACGTATTGATACATTCTGAGCAACCAAAATCTCCTATACTACAGAATAGACACATTTTGAAAACCCAAAGGGGCCTGAAATAAGTGTCACAATATAGACATCATTAATAATGGTACACACAAAAATCAATTCAAGCTCTATAGTTTGTATAATGATAAGGATATTTTTCCATAATAAAATAACAAAATTAAACTTTTTAATCTGCGTGAAATGTATAACCCAGTAACTCAGAATCAAAAAAAAAGCATAATTGGGAAATGGAAATTTTACTGCCTGTATCTCTGTGTATCACTCAAGATTAAGGTGGAGTTGATTTCTTTAAGTGTAGATTCCTTTGACTGAAAACGTTCACATGTGTCCCAGGACCAGCGCAGGCTAGGCAACTAGGCCGGGAGCTGAAATTTAGGGTATACAGTGCAGGGATGGAATCTTACCACCAGAGGGTATTCTTTCCTCCTCAGGATTGTGGGCAAGTTTATGTAACCACAAACTAACCCTAAACCAGCCCCGTAAAAATGGACCAGGCCAGATCACAGGAAAGTGCAGTAATTTATAATATTCACGCAAATTCCCTCCTGCCCTCCTGTTTTAGAGAGTGTTTACTTTCTTCAGCTGAGAGAATCATGATGGCAGCAAGCCAACCTACACAAACTGTAGAAGACAGATTACACCCCTCCTGCTGGTCAAAACAAGAGAATAGTCATTTAGGAAATTAGCCCAGGTGGCTATTTCTGATCATCCCCCGTGGGTGGAGAAGGGTTTTCAAGAAAGGGAGAATGCACTGGCTAGAAAGAAAGAACGGAGGGATTTCAGGGGCAGTGGTGCCTCCTGCTTGAATTTTGATCTAGACTAATTTACAATTGAAAAAGTCGATGTCTCACTGGCGACCAGAAAGCCTAGGAAAGTTACCAGAGAGATCTGACAAGGTCCAAAGTCAGCCAGGGAATCTGTCCCAGACCATTAGTATACCAAGTTTAGAAAGCAAGGCCCTGGAAAGATGCCCCAGGGAGATGCCCAAGGGAGTCAGTTTGAATCCGGCCAAATGCTTACTCTGGAAAAAGGAAGACTTTGTCCCTTCTGGCTTGTTCACTGCCAGAAGCTCCGTCAGGGAAAAAGGCTGTGAAATTGAGAAATATGGGATATTAGGTCATCTGCCCAACTGAAGGCAGGTTCAACAAACCCAAACTTCAAGTCAATAAATAGTTTCCTTTTTTAAAAAATGATCTTAAATAACACTTGCTCATTGCTAAAAATTCAAACAACAGAGGTAAAAGTAAAAAGTGAAGCACTTTTCTCTCACAGCCAGCCTACTCCCTTCAGCCGCACTCACCAGAAATGCTCACTGTGGATAACTGGCTCATATTTTTCAGGGCTTCCTATTTCTATGAATTACAAAAAATTGATCCATCTACGCTAGCTTTCCATCTATTCATCCCATGCACTCTCAATCATCCATTTGGGAGTTTTTTTTGTTACTGTTTTTTGTTTTGTAAAAAACAGAGATCCTAAAATAGATATTATTCTACTTGAGATGTTCATTCCATAGATCATTGCGTTTTTCCAGGTCTACCCCAGTCTATGTAGCAGTGACACTGGGTTGTCCCATTGTGCAGATGTGCCATAGCGTTATTTAGCCAGTACCTTATTGAGGGACATTTATGTTGCTTCCAATTTCTTTCCCTATTGGCTGCGTTGGGTCTTCGTTGCTGCGCATGGGCTTTCTCTAGTTGTGGCGAGCGGGGGCTACTCTTTGTTGCGGTGCACAGGCTTCTCATTGCAGTGGCTTCTCTTGTTGCAGAGCACGGGCTCTAGGTGCATGAGCTTCAGTAGTTGTGGCATGTGGGCTCAGTAATTGTGGCTCGTGGGCTCTAGAGCACAGGCTCAGTATTTGCGGCGCACGGGCTTAGGTGCTCCGCGGCATGTGGGATCTTCCCGGACCAGGGCTCAAACCCATGTCCCCCTCATTGGCAGGTGGATTCTTAACCACTGCACCACCAGGGAAGCCCAAGAAATAATTTGTAATGGGTATGTTGTGTTAAGGCTCAGACCTTGCCTGTGCTAAGCCCTCTACAGGATGTTAAGGTGAATAAAAAAAAAAATTTTTTTTTTTCTTTTGCCTTCTTGGAGTTTGCTCTCTAGTGGGGAAGAACTATAAACATCTAACTGACATAAGAAAAAAGCGACTTAAATATTAACAAGTTGAACAAGTAAGATATTCAAACATATAACATATTCCCTGCCTAGGGAGCAGAGAGAAAGGAGCTATCCAGTTCCGATAACTGGGATTAGAGAAGGTTTCATGAGTTGACTTCATCTATGCAGGGATTTGCTTTAAGGTGTTTGATGTAGGCAAGTTGAGTTGGAAGCTTGTAGAACTCTTAAAATCATGCTGTTGACTGGGACAAAGGACTCCATGATTTTTGCTTTTGAATTTCCTTTAACAAATATAATCTCAGATAGGACTGGGAACACTCTGTCCTTCTTCTAAGTTTGTTTTGCTGGGTTTAGTCTACAACTTTGTCCGATAACCTGAAAATTCATTACAAATATTCAACTTGGTACTGCTTTTTGCTCTATCCTCAAATTTTCTGGGCAAATGTGTGATCTCCAAATCAAGCACATCACAGTTGAATTATCTGTTACATCTGGTGTGACTGTCCAGAGAAAGACATTTTATCAGTACACTAAATCCAACAGTATGTTATAAAAAGGAGACATGAAATAATTCGCCTGTGATAACAAATCTCTTTAAGTCAGAACCTTCCCAGCAATCATGTAAACATGCTAAAAGGAGTGGTTTTCTTTTTAAGCAATCTCAATTAGCAGGTCTTTTTCTTATTAACATCTTCAAAGTGCTTTGAGCTCCTCCCCAGATGAAAGGTCCCGTGTGAGTACAAATTATCATTATGCTCACAAAATGCATACACTAAATGCAGGAAAAGTGCAAACGATTTACCTCCATAGCCTGCAATGCCCTTGAGACACCTTGATCTGCCAATATAGCCATCAATTATTCTATATCCTTTTCTCTCTAAATGCATGCATCAAAGCATTCTCATGCACACCCCTGTAAATCCAGCTGTTTATTCCAAAATAGTTCCTCTTAATTAACCCTGTTTCCTTTCTCTTTTGTTGGCAGCTGCTGATTCAGCTTTTCTTCTGTTGGGGAGAAGGTATATGCAACCCTGGCTTTGGAATGGAAAATAACTCCATTTTTTTTTTTTTTTCTCTACAAACAGGGCCACGACATCAAAGATGTATATTAATAAAGATTCTTTGATGACCTGGAAAAATGCATATGATACAGTAAGTGAAAGAAGCATGATACAAAAATGTAGAGAGTGAATGACATGTACACACTGCTATATTTAAAATAGACAACAAGGACCTACTGTAAAAAAAAAAATTAATTTTTAAAAACCAACAAAAAAAGTAGAGAGTATTATCTCAACTATAATATGAATAATTGCTAACATGAATTGAATTCAACCATGCCAGTCACTAAGCTGAATGCTTTACCTATGTCATATACTTTCATCTTCACTATGAGGTGAAAACTATCATCCCCCTTTTAGAGATAAAGACGCTGAGACTCAGGAAGTTTAAGTGATGGGCTTCTGTCCGGCACTGGCTGGCTCCTACCTTTAATGAAGGTCATGCTGCCTTTTAACAGTGATTGTGCCTAGACAGAGAAATCTGGGATGATTTTTTTTCCCTAACTTTTTACACTTACACATTTTTTTAAAAGAAACAAAACTAACATATTAACGACATGAGTTAATCAAATAAAAATGAAGAGGGCTAAGTCGCCCTTTATTTATGGGCGTGATGACTTAGGATAAATACAGGTAATGTGTCATTAAGCTCAGAGTTCTCCGGATCTCTGCTTCCTTATCTTTAAAATGACGGGTTGAACCAAGAGAGCTCAGAGCACCTTTCAGTTCTAACATTACTTTAGTCCTTTCGTTTCTGCTTATGCTTCAAAGATGGCACTTTTCTTCAACAATAAGTAGATTCCAGTTCCTTAAATCTGCTCTAAGAGCTCTGTTAAGTACCAGAGGAAGAACCATGGAACTGAGTGTTACGTGAATTCAGTTTGTGAGTCATCTTTGGACACCAGAGAAGAATAAAGACTATTTATGTTAATGATAAATATTGAATAAGTATTAATTAATGTAAAATTATTAAGTAATTATAAAATTATAATTGTGAATGAAGAATAACATATTTTTTCTGATCTAATTCTAGAGTAAAAGACAAGTTGCACTGGAAAGCAGGACCAGGTCTTTTTCTGGCCAGGGTTTAGTTTGGACATGTCTAGAATACAGGAGTAAGAAAACCTTTGAAAGAACATGAAGAGTGTGGGTGTGTGCAGCTGCAAGGAGCATTTGATCTTTTCTTGGAAAATAAGTACCTGCGACACGAAGGAAGGTTGCTCTTCCCCACAGAAGGACAAGTTCCTCAAACAGGAAACATGTGGCACCAACCATGAAGAAAGGACAGAACCATCTGTAATGCTATAAATATTAAGATGTCTGGGAAGCATGAAGAATTTTTATTTCTGGCCACTGAGCATTACATTTATTTATTTATTTTTTTTTTCTACTTCTGAGCATAGCGTAGTCTTTATTTGGAACTCTTTCATGCCCAGTATTGTATTTTTCAACACAGGGAAATGTAATGATTCAGCACATAATATTAGCTCAATGAAGGAAGCATATTAATATTTAAGCTTTAATTAGAAGTAAAGGTTTTTTTTTAAGGTAAGGCTTAGGAACAGTACCCTTTCCATAAATAATTCCTGGAATTCCATTTTCTACAGAACCTAGAATCTTTATTTAAACCATCAATTTTAAAAAACCTTCCATGGATCAAAGATTCAGGAATAAAAAATGAAATCACTTTTATACTTGAAGAAGACATGGAAGAATTTCTTTATAAGTGTGAAGTGGGGAAGACCTTTCTACTACAACTAAAAGTCCAGAAATCATAAATGAAAAGTGATAATGTTATGATAAAGTTAACAATGTAACAATTGAAAACTTCAGTCTGGCAAAAGCAAACCACAACAAAAACATACACACATTTTTTAAAAAATGAAAGATTAACAACAAACAGATAAAAACAAGTTTTCAATTCATATCAAGATAAAAAGTCAATGTAGCAGTGTATGAGTTCCTAGCAATCAATAAGGAAAGGATCAACAACCCAGTAGAGGAAAAAAAGGCAAAGAAAATGAACTGAGAGTTCACAGATAAAGAAACACATATGGCTCTTAAACCTAAGAAAAGATGCTCAGTTTAACTCATAATTCAAGAAGTGCAAGATACAACTATTTTAAGTTGTTTTGCCCTACCCATCAGATTGGCAAAAATCTACAAATGTGATAACACACTCTATAGTCAAGATCTTGAGAAGGAAAGCATTATGAGTAGAAAAGTAAATTGGAGGGCAATTTGGAAATATCTGTCAAAATTACAAATGCACATAAACCAAGGCAAGTTTTAGGACCCCTCACTTGCACAGGCCCCTTTCCAGGCCCTGGGAAGAGTCTCAATAATTTTTCAACATATTATGTTGTTTTTGAAAACTTTGCAAAAATAAGATTTTTAATCACGATTGGTTAAGACCACTGTTCCCTTTCCACTCAGACGCCCTCTCTATCACACTTTCTCTTGTGAAGTGTGGCATTGAAATGGCATCAGGAACTTTTGGGGTCAGGCTTAAGGGAAGTTGACTTGGAGATACATTTAGTTCAGATTTAGTAAGATATATTTATGTGGTATGCAGTCATTTCCATTATAGCCAGGTTATCGCCTGGTATCCTGCTGTAAGAATGGTTTCCACAAATATTCCTACCACCCACTTTGCCAACTACCTGCCATTCCGACTAGAAGTTACAGGGCCAGGAGTCATATTGAAATACGAACATGTCTTATGGTGCCTGATACCAGAATTATGTAGGCAGTGGAAAAGAAACAAGGCTTGAAATATATGGAGCCAGAAGCCAATCTGTGGAAAATTCTTTTAATCATTAAATATGTAAAATTATAAGCAGAATATTTAGTTTTTAACAGATATCTGGTCAAAATGGATACTCTTGCCTGTTAGGGTATACTTGACAATGTAGCAATTATAAATGCACCATGTATTTACAATCTTTTTTAAAATGAGAATCATGTGAAATAGAATTTATCAGAATGTCTGGACTGTAGGGCACAAACCTATAGCAGCACTGCAAGTGGCAAGCATGTTTGTGAGATGTGAATGCTTTTGCATTCCAACTGTCAAAAAATAATTAAAAAAATTTTAATCAACGATGCTAAAGGAAAGCCTGAATTATCTTTCTGCTTTCTCTCTTTAAAATGATATTACAAAATTGTGACCACATGAAGAGGTAATCAAAGTGTAAGCAACCAAAAAAAAAAAAAAAAAAGAGAGAGAGGGAGAAAGAAAGCATTATAGAGATATCTCAGGTAGTTAATTAGTAAAACTATTATGTTATTTTTCAAAATAGTCATGGTTATTTTTTAGCTTTTCAAAATTAGTCGTCTATTGTGATTTCCTTTCTATATAAATATTCATTTTCATACCTACTTTGAATTGGATAATTTTGTATTCTTTTTCTAAAGGAAGACCCAGAAAATTATAATCTTCAGGCTCCACACAACTTGAAGCAGTCTTTGTAATTATCCAATGCCCCAGAAAACCTCAAATGTGGGAATTTATCTCAGAGCTGTTCTTGCACATGTCTGTGCAAGGTTATTCAGTCCCAAATTGTAATAGAAAAAGGTTGAACTTGGTAGGCTGAACAGATTATGGGTACAACCATATAATGGAATATTATGCAGCTCTAAAAATGGGGGCATACTCCATATTCTGATATGGAAAGGGCGACAAGATATATTTTTCAGTGAGTAAATCTTGGTGCAAAACAATGTGTACAGTATACCACTTTTTATTTTAAAAATAAGCAGGAAGAATGGGAAAATACATTAACATTTGTTTATTTTTGCATAAATAGGTTCTGAAGATGAATAAAAGTGATCACAGGGAGGGAGCACCGAGTGGAACAGACACAGAGGTGGGAATTGGATTTTTTTTTGTTTTTTGTTTATTTTGGTCACACCGCATGGCTTGTGGGATCTTAATTCCCTGGCCAGGGATTGAACCCGGGCCCACAGCAGTGAAAGGGTCAAGTCCTAACCACTGAACCGCCAGGGAATTCCCTGACAACTTTTTAAAATGTCAATTTAGGGACTTCCCTGGTGGTCCAGTGGGTAAGACTACATGCTTCCAGTGCAGGGGCCCAGGTTCAATCCCTGGTAGGGGAACTAGATCCTGCACGCATGCCGCAACTAAGACCCGGCGCAGCCAAAATAAATAAATACTAATAAATATTTTAAATAATGCCAATTTAGTCGCTCATTAGCTATCAGCCTTAAATTCATCATATCTATTCATTTCAGCACTGTTTATAGTAGTCTTCAATCAAAAGAATTTTGAAAACAACCTGAGTGAATTTTATGTAAGGATACAAGAAAACATAACACCAATGAAAAAATTTAATTATATGAAAATTTTTAAATTTCTGCACTTTGAAAGAAATAAAGGCAAACAAACTTGGGATTTATTATCTTTAATATCCAATTCACACAAAAGGAAACTCTTAAAACTACTCAATAAATAATTGAGCAATGAATATGAATAGGATAGCCAAAAATGAAGAAAACACATAAAAATATTAAACTTGGAAGTCATCGTTAGCTTCTCCTCTGCTACACCCCCAAACCCAATATATTGCAAGGTAATGTCAATTTTACCTCCTTAGTATCATCGCCGTTGTCACTGTCATTACCCTAGGCCAAGTCACAATCTTCTCTCATTAAGGCCAGTGCAATACCCACTAAGTGGCTTCCCCGCACATTCTTTAGCTCCCTGTCATTTCATTCTCTACATAGAGAGATGATTTTTTAAAAACTAAAAATATCTCAAATACACACACTCTTCACTAACCTCCCATTTTAAAGATAAAAAATCCTTGAAGGCTCCTTCCCAATCCCAGGCCTTTAAACAATGATGTTTCCCCCGCCACCCAAACCCCATTCTCACTCTTCAGCTCTCACCTGAAAGCTACTTTCTCAGGGAGATCTCCCAGACTAGGCCAGGACCCCTGTACAAATTCGTAAAATACCCATGCAGCTCCTCCATGGCACTTAGCACAGGTGTAATTCTAATTCACTGTATGAAAAGTTGGAGGGGGTAGGGACTGTCTCTCCCAGTGACTCCACCAGGGCAGGGCTGTCCTGTGAACCACCATATCCCCAGGACCTAGCACAGCATCTGACATTTGTTGAATAAATGAATGAGCATCGCTGACAATAAAAAATATGGACCTTACAACAATTAGATACAAATTTAGCCTATAAAATTGGTAAAAGTAAAAAGGAAAGCCAATGTCCATTTGTCATTAGCAGGTGTGCAGAACCCTTCTCCAGTTTCTAAAAATTAGAATAAAAAACATATAACATAAAACTTATCGCCTTAATTAACCATTTTTCAGTATATAGTTCAGTACTGTTAAGTATATTCACATTGTGCAACATATCTTGAAAATTTTCATCTTGCAACACAAATTCTATACCCATTAAGCAACAAACCCTCATTTCTCCCTTCCTCTGCCCCTCACAGCCACCATTCTACTTTCCATTTCTATGAATTTACTTTAGATAGCTCATGTAGGTGGAATCGTACAATATTTGTCTTTTTGTGACTGACTTATTCCACCTTTAGTATAATGTTGTCAAGATTCATCCATGTAGTAGCATGTGACAGGATTTCCTTCCTGTGAAGGCTGAATAATATTTCATTGTATGTATGTACCACATTTTGTTTATCCATTCCTTCATCAATGAACATCTGTGTTACTTCTACCTCTTGGTTATTGTGAATAACGCTGCTATAAACATGGGTGTGCAAATATTTCATTGAGACCCTGATTTCAATTCTTTTGGATATATTCCCAGAAGTAGCATTGTTGAGTATCTTTTTTCTTTTTTTTAAGGTGAAGTTCACATACCATCAAAGTGAACCATTTCATTGAACCATTTCAAAGTAAACAATTCAGTGGCATTTAGAATGTCCATGACACTGTGCCACCACCACCTCTATCTAGTTCCACATTTTTATCACTTCGAAAAGAAAGGTCATGTTCGTTAGCAGTTGCTCCCCATTCTCTCCTCCCTCAGCCCCTAGCAACCAACAATCTGCTTTCTGTCTCTATGGATTTACCTATTCTAGATATTTCCTATAAATGGAACAACACAGTATATGATCTTTGGTGTCTGGTTTATTTTACTCAGCATAATGTTTTCAAGGTCGATCCACATTGTAGCTTTTATCAATACATCATTTTTTTGTTTTTTTTGTTTTGTTTTGTTTTAATTTATTTATTTTTGGCTGTGTTGGGTCTTCGTTTCTGTGTGAGGGCTTCCTCTAGTTGCGGCAAGCGGGGGCCACTCTTCTTCGCGGTGCGCGGGCCTCTCACTATCGCGGCCTCTCCTGTTGCTGAGCACAGGCTCCAGACGCGCAGGCTCAGTAATTGTGGCTCACGGGCCTAGCCGCTCCGCGGCATGTGGGATCTTCCCAGCCCAGGGCCCGAACCCATGTCCCCTGCATTGGCAGGCAGACTCTCAACCACTGCGCCACCAGGGAAGCCCTACATCATTTGTTTTAATGGATGAATACTACTCAACTATATGCATATGCCATACCTTGATAAAACCATTCAAATGTTCATGGCCACTTGGGTTGTTTTCATCTTTTGGCTATTGTGAATAGTGCTGCTATGATCTCCCACCTTTTTGATGGGCATGTAAACTGGTATTGAGCAGACTGACCACCGAGCCTGCTGGGCCCACATCCAGAGATGGAATCTGGCAGGGACACTCCACCATGGCACATCGGCTGGGACTGACCAATCAGTGCCTCTGCCTTTAGTGGTTAAATATTTTGAATAATTACGAGCAGATTACCATAAATTGAACACAGGGGGCATGTTCTTGCTTCTCGTAAACCTACAAAGCCTGCAGTAAAAATTCAACCTAAATAGGCGTGATGACTGTTAGTTGAGCCAATTATATTGCTTCTATGGGGAAAGTGAATTGAAAATATTAAGGGAAGTCGATAAACTGGCAATGTGAGCAGATGAGGAAATAGATGAGTTGTTAGTGGCAGATCTGTAGGGCAGAGCGTCCTGGACTGCAACTGCTGATGGGTGACAAGGTGACAAGCTGGTCCCCGGAGCTCCCCTACATCCTGAATGACCTCAGCTGCAGCCTATATGGTTCAGCTACTACTTGTTCATTCTGTGATGTTACATGAGGTCTGGCTTTATGGCTTGGATTCCTGCCCTGAATATTCCTACAGTTGTCATTCCTACAAACTTCCCAATGACTGAGGTAACTTGAGTGATTCCTTGCATCCAAATGTGCCTCAGGAAAACAACTCTGAAAAGAAGTTAGATTGTAGATATCTAGAGCTTTATAATCAGTCCTACTCTTTGATTCAGCAGTTTCTGTCTGGAACCGCAAACTAAGGCAATAATCCCAAAGTCAGGAAAAGCCATGTGCACAAAAAAGTTAACCTCAATTTTAGTTTAATGCAAGAAATTGGAAATGTGTGTCCAATTTAAGAGAATGTGGAAAAGAAAAAGGAAAAAAAAAAAGAGAGAGAAGTATCCTAATTTTATTTAATTATTTATTTTTAATTTTAAATTAGATTAAATACTTTAATTAATCTAATTAATACTTTATTCAGAATTATATATAATTATATTAACATTGACATATCGTTATATTATAATCTTAATTGGAAAAAAGCAAGAAATATACATTCATGTGAAAAATATTCATAGAAAGAAATGGTAAAATAGGAATAGTGATTCCTAGTCATACTGAGTGAAAGACACCAAAAGACAAATATCATATGATACCGCTTATATGTGGAATCTAAAAAAAAGGGTACAAATGAACTGATTTACAAAACAGAAGTAGAGTCACAGATGTAGAAAACAAAGTTACCAGGGGATAAGGGGGGGAGGGATAAATTGGGAGATTTGGATTGACATATACACATATATACTACTATATATAAAACAGATAACTAATAAGAACCTGCTGTGTAGCACAGGGAACTCTACTCAGTACTCTGTAATGGTCTATATGGGAAAAGAATCTAAAAAAAAAGAGTGGATATATGTATATGTATAACTGATTCACTTTGCTGTACACCTGAAACTAACACAACATTGTAAATCAACTATACTCCGATAAAAAATTTTTTTTAAAAAAAGGAATAGTGATTATCTTTGGGTGATTTTTTTTCCCCTGCATCTAAAACTTTCTAATGAAATGTGCATGTGTTGTTTTTATAATGGAAAAAATGCTTCAAAAAAAAAAAAAAAAGCAGAATACAACAGGGCTTTAGAAAAAAATTAATCATCCTAAAGTGATATTTACTTAGTAGGAAAGAGGGAGGCACAAAGCTTTCAGTGTGAGTAGAAAACTCAGAGAAAAAGATCTTGAAGATTGAAAGGATTTGGTCTCCAACATATTCCTCGAGAAACCAGATGGGACTTGGCTTTCCTAGAAGGTTCAGGATACTGCCTTTTGTGGCAAGGACAAAGAAAGGTTGGGGTAGCTAAGACACTACAAGACTCTCTGACAAGACTAAGCCCTTCAGGGCTGAGAAGGGCCAAGACACAGAGCTTATTAGAGAAAGCTTGGGCCAGATGGCGGTTCCAAATGGCCAGACTTGTCATTTTTCCATGTGGGTCAGAAACATATGCCCATGATGCAGCAGAGTAGTGAGACTACAAGAATGGCAGGCTATGGAAACTATTTGAACATTTGTTTCATATGAATTTTACTGACTCTTCAAACATGCTAGTAAAGAGGGGCTCAGCAGCCCCTCAGCTGCTGAGTAAGCACTTGTAGTTTGCACAATGGCAGAACGGGCCAAAAGCTGAGGGTTGTGACCTGTTTTTAAAATAAAGTGTCTTGAAATAGTTTAAAAAGAAAAAAAAAATGTCAGGGAGAGATCTGGTGGTTAATTAATTCATTAAACACATACTCATTGAGTGTTTACTCTGTGCTAGGCACTATTGTGAGCCTTAGGGAAAAAATGTCCTGCCCCTGTGGTGCACGTATTCTATGGCGGGGGATTACAAGGTGGGGAGAAGGGGGACACCATAAATAAAAAGAACAAGTAAATCATACAGGATGTTGGACAGCTGTGGAGAAAATAAAACAGTGGGAGGAGTTAAGGAGAGTCAGTTGTCAGATTCTTAGAGTTTAAATAAGGTGAATCAGGAAAGGTAGCACAGGGACATATAAGCAAAGATGTGAAGAAGATGAGAATACACCTCAAGGAAAGCATTCTGGGCAAAGGGAACAGCAGACACAAAAGCCCTGGGCAGGATTGTATGTGGCCTGGTCAAGGAACAGCAAGGAGCTCAGGGTGGCTTGGAGCAGAGTGACCAAAGGGAGAGTAGTGAGGGTGGGTCAGGTCACATAGAGTCTTTTTTTTTTTAACATCTTTATTGGAGTATAATTGCTTTACAATGGTGTGTTAGTTTCTGCTGTATAACAAAGTGAATCAGCTGTATGTATACGTATATCCCCATAGCCCCTCCCTCTTGCGCCTCCCTCCCACCTTCCCTATCCCACCCCTCTAGGTGGTCACAAAGCACCGAGCTGATCTCCCTGTGCTAGGCAGCTGCTTCCCACTAGCTATCTATTTTACATTTGGTAGTGCATATATGTCAATGCTACTCTCTCACTTCGTCCCAGCTTACCCTTCTCCCCACCCCGTGTCCTCAAGTCCATTCTCTATGTCTGTGTCTTTATTCCTGTCCTGCCCCTAGGTTCATCAGAACCATTTTTTTTATTTGTAGTGAGGTGGATGGCCCTAGAGTCTGTCATACAGAGTGAAGTAAGTCAGAAAGAGAAAAACAAATACTGTATGCTAACACATAGAGTCTTAAAGCTCGTCGTAAAGAGAACAAAGGGGACAAATGCACCAGCAGATGCTGACTAGCTGTGGAAGCTGATAAAGGGAGACGTGGCAAAGATCACCCTTAAGAGTGACTGGGGCTAGGTGGTGTCATTAGTGAGACAGAAAACACAAGACGAGGAATATATTTGTGCCAGGGAGGAAATGAGAGGAGACAAAGGGGAGAGATCATTAGTTTGTTTGGATGGTAGTTATTTTGGGGTGCAAATGGGGCCCCAGAAGTTAGAGATGGTACCTCAGGAAACAGGTCAGGATGGAAATGCAATTGGTGAATTACCAGCAGATAAAGCAGTGCTAGAATTATGGAGTGAAGGAGTGGATGACCAATAGCAAAGGCTAATAAATGGTTGTTGAAAAGACCTAGTGAAACTGCTCAGGAAGTGTGTTGGTTAGGTTCTTTTGCCATGCAAGGAACAGATGAGTGACTGCGGATACTGAGGTTAGAGCAAAGCTGCACAGGAAGCTAGAAAACATTATTAAATAACAGCAGGACTCAGGGAGCCTGAAAGTTCATGAGGATACATTGTATTTCTTGATCAGGCTACTTGTTCATGTGCCCAGCCCAGGCATCCTTACTGTCACTGAGCTACTCTCTGTCGCTGCTTCTACTGTTCCTGATACAGTATCTCTCTGTCCTGCTCCCTCTCCTGCCCTTGCACTCTGTCCACATTCCTCAGGAGAAATGATCTAATTCAATTGGCTGGTTATCACCCATTACAGAGAACATTTGGTTAACGCTCTTGAGCCTGGGTAGCGCCCAGGTCAACTCATAAATGCTGCCTCTGGATCGGGTGCCCGTCCCTTGTCCAGTCAGCTGTGGCCAAGAAATACATGGTACCAGGCATGGAAAGAATAATTAGTGAGTCACCAGATGGGGGCTGTACCATGGCAGGTACTCTGAGGCTTCCCAGGAGTAGCAAAACTAGAAGTATATGGCATCAAGAAGGCCAGAAGAGGAGAGAGTCTTAAGCAGACAGTGTTTACAAGTATCAAATGTAGCAGAGAAATGTAATAATTAATAGTAATAATAATAATAGCATCTATCACTCTGAATGCTTACTATGTATCAAATGCTATATACTAAGTGCTCTATATAATTATCCCCCTTAATTTTTACAATAGCCCTGTGACATAGGTATTCTAGTGCCGTTTTGAAGAAAGTGAGATCCAGATAAATTAAGTAACTTGCCCACCACGTCTGGTAAGTAGCGAAGCTGAAATTTAAAGCAAAGTCTGTCAATATCCAGAGATCAATTTATTGATTTATTCACCAACATAATATATTGAGTGTATATTTTGCACCATACCATTGTCCTAGGCACTCTCTTGGAGCTTCCATTCACGAGAGGAAGCCAGTCCCTAAATAGGTAAACAAATAATATAATTTAAAATAACAATAAAGGCCACATGAAATAAAACAAGATAATAGACTATGAATTGATTGAAGATGGGAGCAGGGCACTGTTCTGGATAGGATGGGCAGAGGAAGCTCCCCTTGAGGAGGTGACGTCTGAGAGAAGATCTGAGTGATGATGAGAAGGAACCGGCCATACAAAGATCTGGGGGAAACACTCCAGGCAGGAATGACCCTTGTGTTCAGAAAACAAAAAAAGGCCTGAGTGAGGGGAGAGAGGGAGAACTTAGAAAGACAGGCAGGAGGTAGATCCAGTAGGTCTTAAAGAAGCCTGGCTTCTAGTCTAATCATACAGGGAAATAACTGGAGAGTTTTAATCAAGGAAGCGATAGAATGGTTTAAGTTTTTAGAAGACCAGTTTGGTACCATGTGAGAAACAGAGGGAAGAATCAAGCGGAGAAGTCTAGGTAAGGGATGATAGCGGCTGGGATGAGGTAGGCTTGGAGAGAGTGAGGAGTGGCTGGAGAGCTGGCATCACTTGCTGATTGATTAGCTATGGAGGATGAGAAAAAGAGAGGAGTCAAGAATTGTTTATTTTAATAAGAGTGATAATAGTATTACGAATACACACAAAAATGCCTTTGTTTTAGAGATGCAAACTGAAAAATTTGAGTTAAATGTCATGATGACTGCACTTCACTTTAAAATCCTACATCACAACAAAAGTAATAAGTGAAATAAGCACGGCTGATTATGGATCTATGGGTGTTCATTAGACTATTTGCTCTACGTTTCAGTATGTTTGAGTTTTCAAAACAAAAGTTTTGTTTTTTTCTAATGTCTTTAGGTTTTTTGTTTTTTTTTTTTAAATTAATTTTTTTAAATGCCATGGCATTATTGAGATACATTTTAATTTATTTATTTACTTATTTATTTATGGCTGTGCTGGGTCTTCGTTTCTGTGCGAGGGCTTTCTCTAGTTCTGGCGAGCGGGGGCCACTCTTCATCGCGGTGTGCGGGCCTCTCACTGTCACGGCCTCTCTTGTTGCGGAGCACAGGCTCCAGACGCGCAGGCTCAGTGGTTGTGGCTCACGGGCCTAGTTGCTCCGCGGCATGTGGGATCTTCCCAGACCAGGGCTCGAACCCGTGTCCCCTGCATTGGCAGGCAGATTCTCAACCACTGCGCCACCAGGGAAGCCCTGTCTTTAGGTTTTTAATCCAAGCAATGAGATGAGGTCATTTTTACTGGAATGGAAAAGGTTGGAGAGGAGTAGATTTGAGGGTGGGAAGGATCAAGAGGTTTGCCCAAGTTTAGTTTGAAATGCCCATTATACATCCAAATGGATATATTATGGGCATCAAGATATGTAAGTCTACAGCTTAGGGGAAATGTCAGGGCTAGTGTGGCAGAGACTACTAGTTTCCTACCTGATATCCACTCTCCTCTTCTTCCTTAGTAACAGAACCCTGATATTTAGCTAGGTAAAGTGCGATCTGAAATAAAGACTACATTTCCCAGGCTTCCTTGCAGCTCTGGACAATGAGATGTAAGCAGAAGCTTTGTGAAGAAACTCAAAGGCTACTTCAAGGAAATTGACTCAGCTGGGTCAATGTGTCCTCCCTCTTTTCTCCTCTCTGCAGTCTGGAATGTGGATGATTTAGCTGGAGCTCTAGCAGCCATCCTGAAATAATGGAGTACCCTTGAGGATGGAAGCCAAGGGCTAGGATAATAAAACACATAAAAAGAAGTTCCAGAGTTTCTGATGACTATCAAGCTACCATACCCCATACAAGTCCTAGTTTGCTTTCTTTAAAATTTTTCATATATTGAATAAAAACAAACATATTTTAAGTCACTATTATTTGGGATTTTTTCTGATACATGCAAACTAAACTAATCCTAAGGGTTATAACTGGAAATATAGATTTGAAAGTCAGTATCATATAGGTGGTATTTAAAACAATGGGATTGGTGAGATTACCAAGTAGAGATTGGAGAGAGGAGCAGTCTTGAGATCAAGCCCTGGAATCAGGGCTTAGAAGTCAGACATAGAAGGTGGGACCAGCAAAGAAGACTGAAAAGGAAAAGTGAAATAAGTGGTAAACCAGGAGAGTGTGCTGTCAACAGAGGCTAAGAGTAGAAACTATTTCTGGAAGGAATCAGGAGTGAACTATATCAAATACTACTGGGAAGTGAAGATGAAGACAGAGAACTGACCATTAGATTTAGCAAAATGGAAGTCATTAGTCACCTTAATAAGAGTCACTTCGGTAGAGTGATGAAGACACGCCCTACTGGAGCAAATTGAAGAGAACTGGAGGTGAGAAAGTGGAGAAGGCAAATACAGATATCTCTTTTGAGATGTTTTACTATAAAGAGGTGCAGAGAAGAGGTAATGGGGTTAAGAAAGAATTTAAGATGAGCAATATTAAGGCAGGTTTGCAGATTGATGGGGGTGATCCAATAAAGGAGAGAAACTGATAATGCAGGAAAAGGTAATCAATGGCAGAAGTAGAGTCCTTGAGAAGGAAGATGAGCTAGAACACAGAGCACACCAGGAAGGTTGCCTGTGACACACATGGACCTTTGGGAGAGGAGTTCTAGGAAAGCGGAGGAAGCAAAATCCAATTGTGTGAGGGGTTCAGGAGTGAATACGGAGTGAGCTGAAAATGACACAAGTAAAATGACAGTAGTGGTTGCCCCTGGGTAATACAGAATTTGGGATGATTTTTTTCCCTGTGCTTCTTTCTGCATTTCTGTGACTTGTAAATTTTCTAGAAGGAGTACCTACCACTATCGTAATTAGAAAAAACTTGAAAAAAGTGAGAGAAAGGGGAAGTCAGCAAGTGTGTTCGTTTCTATCTTGGAACTAGGCCCACCCCTGGGAAGAGAGGAAGTACAAGCTAGACACAGAAGTGACCCTGCACGAAGGACTTGTTTAGGACAAAACCATTTCTTCTTTTTTAATCTCTCGTCCCCTCTCTGCTGGGAGCTACTAACCCAATGTGCTCCAGATAAAGGAGGAAGTCCAGTCTAGCAGGCAAAACACAGCGGCTAGAGCCATGGTGGTTGATCAGAATTGTGAGCGCCCAGGCAGACTCCTGGGGGCTTGACAGGTGGGCAGAGGATAGGAATGGGGCATCACAAGCAGGGGAGGCTTGGAAGTCAGCACTGGAAGTGTCTACCTGCAGGCAGCGACCCAACTGGAGCTCAAGAGCAGAACTGGTAGAGTCAGAGGTGGGCTTGGAAGAACAAAGCTAAGGCCAAATAGGGCCCATCACAGTGGTCCATTTAACAGGCCTCACATGTATGAAGGTCTCTGAGCTGGTTATTGGCAAGTTTCATATACATTACGGAGAGGCACTAAGAGGACTGAAGGAAGACAACTCTCATCATACAGTTTGGAACATGCCTCCCATTACCAGACCATTCATCTGTCATGCATCATGAATTAAGATATTTATAATCCCACAATTACCTTATGAGCAGCACAATGATATTGCATAATATATTTTTGTTTGTTTCAAAATCACTGAGTTTTTAAATGGAGATATTTAAAATATACCACATTTAAAATGAACCCTGTTCTAGTATTTATTTTTATCTAATTAATAGCCTTTACTTTTTAGAACAGTTTTAGATTTACAGAAAAATTAAGTAGATGGTTCAGAGTTCCCATATCCTCCCCTCCCTGACTCTCACACACAGTTCCTCCTTTTATTAACATTTTGTGTTAGTGTGGTGTATGGGTTACAAGTGATGAACCAATGCTGATACATGAATAACTAAAGTCCATAATTTACATTGAGGTTCACTCTTTGTGTTGTACTGGTCTACGGGTTTTGACAAGTGCATAAAGTCATATATCCACCATGACAGTATCATACAGACTAGTTTTGTTGCTCTAAAAATCCTCTATTCATCCTATTCACCCCTCACCCATCCCTCTGGACTTGCCCATCCCCTGGACTCTTGGCAACTAGTGATTGTTTTACTGTCTCCATAGTTTTGCCTTTTCCAGAATGTCATAGAGTTGGAATCATACAGTTTTTAGCCTTTTCAGATTGGATTCTTTCACTTAGCAATAAGTATTTAAGGTTCCTCCATGTCTTTTCATGACTTGATGGCTCATTTCTTTTTATCACTGCATAATATGCCATTGTTAGATATACCACAGTTTAGTTATCCATTCATCTAATCAAGGATACCTTGGTGGCTTCTAAGTTTGGGCAATTATGAAGAAAGATGTTACATGTACAGGTTTATGCATGAACATAAGTTTTCAATTCAGTTGGGTAAAATCAAGGAGTGCGAATGCTGGATCATGTGGTAAGAGTATGTTTAGTTTTGTAATAAACCACCAAGCTGTCTTCCAAAGTGGCTGGACCATTTTGTATTCCCACCAGCAATGAATGAGAGTTTCTTTGCTCCACGTCCTCACCAGCATATGGTATTGTCAGTGTTTTGGATTTTAGCCATTCTAATAGGTAAGTGGTGGTATATCTTGTCTTAGTTTGCAATTTTCTAATGACATATGATGTTAAACATCTTTTCATATCAGTGTTTGACTTCTGTATATCTTCTCTGGGGAGGTTTCCGTTCAGATCTTTTGTGCACTTTCTAATTGGGTTGTTTGTTTCCTTATTTTGCATTTTAAGAGGGCTTTTTTTGTGTGTAATTTTGACACAAGTCCTTTATCAGATATGTGTTTTGCAAATATTTTTTCTCAGTGTGTCTTTTTTCATTCTTTTAACATTTATTTGATATACTAAGAGCCTCAAAAACTGCAAGTGGCTCAGGCCTTTCTTGACTTCTGAGGAAGTGCAGATGAGGTAAGTTATCCAGATAAGAATTTCTGGACCTGTTTGGCCATGACATGTGAGGGGCTCTGAGCCACTCAGACCAGTAGTCACCAGTGAACAAGTAAGAAAAAAGAAATCGTCATATTGTCCTGCCATATGCCACCCACAAGGCATTTCACATACCTTATTCCACAACTACTTTATGAAGTAGATCAGATCATTTAGATGGGAAGTAACCTATCAAGTCTATCAAGGATCAAACAAGTTAAACAAACTGTCCAGGGTCTCACATTTATTACAAGGCAAAAGCGGGATTCAACAACAGGACACCACAAGGCCGGATGGAAGCTAACCTGTCTCAGGGCAGGTCTCACGAGGCATGGACAGCAGAGCAAACAACTGCACCCGAGGGTGCTGAGGTCTGAGGCTCATCCCATCTCAGAGGGAAGAGGGGAACTGCTCACAGTAAGATGGATCCAGAGTGTCTGTTTGCTTTGAAGCAGGATCTCAATGAGCAGCAGAGGATATGGAGAATAGGGTCTAATCCTCAAAAGAGAAGAAACGCAAAAATGAACAGAGAATTAAGGCTCCAGACCAGCAGACCAGGGTGAGGACACGGCTGCAAACAGAGCCCAAATGAAGAAAGTCCAGCACAGGCTATGCACTCAGAGCAACATGAGGGCGTCACCGAGAGTCTACAGTGAGTAGTGAGGGTACTAGAATGGCCTGGCCATCATGGCCGCCGCTCCCACAACGCCGGTGGGTGAGTCTGGGCCTGTCCAGTCAGGGACAAGCTCAGGGTCTGCACATGGTTAAGGTTTCAAGTTAAATGTCCTCAGAGCCTGCCATTGAAGGGAGAGGTAAGAAAGCTCCAAGGAAGGCAGACCCCAAGTGAAGCTCAAACCGTAGACTTGGGGAAGAAAATGGAGAGCCCAATTATCAGAAGGGAGGACCTCAGGGCAAATTGATGCTTGTTTTCAGTGCTGAGCCTATAGGTGGAGCCAGGTGAGCCCAACTATCGAAACAAGCCGACAGAGCACACCTGTGGGAGACTGGCGGCGGGGACACTGCAGGAGGAAGACTTGGGCGACAGACCCTACAGGCCAATCACATCCTACAAACTGCAAGCCCAACTCCTTCAGGACTCAAGTCCTGAAAAGCAATATATAAAGAGACCTAGGGGGATTTGTTGTTCAAAGGAAATGATATAGTGAATGCTTTTTGTAATGTGAATTATTACCTCCTAATTATTATTGTTGTTGCTATTTTTGAAAGTCTGGTTTTAATCCATTGATTTTCTTAAATAGAACATCCTTTTAATCTGGTCTCCTTCTATCAGATAGATATAGATATAGATATAGATATAGATATAGACATACAGATATAGATATATAGATATAGATCTGACATTTCCAAAAAAGAAATAGATGCTACTAATACATCTTAATTTAGTAAGGTTTAAATTTTTTTTTAATGTTTATTTATTTATTTATTTGTTTTTGGCTGCTCTGGGTCTTCGTTGCTGTGCACAGCTTTCTCTAGTTGCGGCGAGCTGGGGCTACTCCTCGCCGCGGTGCGCAGGCCTCTCACTGTGGTGGCCTCTCCCGCTGAGGAGCACGGGCTCCAGGCGTGCAGGCTCCAGCAACTGCGGCACGCGGGCTCAGTAGTTGTGGCTTGCGGGCTCTAGAGCGCAGGCTCAGTAGTTGCAGCACACGGGCTCAGTCGCTCCACGGCGTGTGGGATCCCCCTGGACCAGGGATCGAACCCGCGTCCCTCGCATTGGCAGGTGGATTCTCAACCACTGCGCCACGAGGGCAGTCCCAAGGTTTAAAGTTTAATCATTACCATATATTCATTAAACTAAAAAATATAGTCTAAACCAGAATTTCCCAAACCTGACTATACACAGAATTAAACTGGGAGTGTTAAAAACACAGATCCCTGCGTCCCACCTCTTGAGCTTCTGAGTCAACGGGAAACACAGGAAGGTTCGGGGTCTCCAGATGGGAGCTTGTGGCTTAGAACCTTTTGTGCAGCCATGGAGACTGAGCACATGGAGGTTAACACAGAGACGATCTTGTTGTTCCTGTCCCAGGCCGCCCCTCAGCCAGTGCCCAGGGGACAGATTTCCAGCTTACACTGAATGCAGTGATCAACGCGGTCGGGGAGAGGTTGGCTACTGGCCTAATAAGATGGTCTCCAGAACCGAGGGCGGGCAGCTGCTGTGCAGCCCAACGTGGAGGCAGGCCCTGGTCACAGTAGGTCCCTCAGCCCCTGGAGAAGGCCTCTAATACAAGACGCCTATGTTACCTAAAAATTATTAGGAGAAAACTGAATGTGCCCTGTGGTAAGCAGAACAACGCCTCCACCTCCAATGATGTCCAAGTCCTACTCCCTGAAACCGCGGATGTGTCAGGTTACATGGCACAGATAGATGGTTGTTAATCAGCTGACCTTGAGATGGGGAGATTATCCTGATTATCTGGGGCGGGGCGGGGGGGGGGGGCCCGATGTAATCACAAGAGTTCTTAAAAATGGAAGAGGGAGGTAGGAGAGAGCCAGAGAGATAACTGTGTGAGAAGGACTCCGCATTGCTGGAGAAATGGGGCCACAAGCTACAGAATGTGGGTGGCCTCTAGAAGCTGGAAAAGGTAAAAAACAGAGCCAGGAAGGATCACAGCATGGCTGACTCCTTGATGTTAACCCAGGGAGACCTGGGTCAGACTTTGACCTCCACAGTTGTAAGATAATAAATTTCTGTTGTTTTGAGCCACTAAATCTGGGCTTTAAACAACACAGAATTTTTTTTTACAGCAAGAATATGAAACTAATACAATACCCATGACCAAGTTCTTAATTTTTTTTTTTTTCTTTAGAATGCAAGAAAAGGAAAACTAGAACTTAAAATCTGACAGCCTGTCACTTCTTTGGATTGCAAGGCCCTGCAACCATCTCTGGTATTTTCCTTTTCTTTTCTTTGAAGAGACAAAGAAGATTCTATATCTAAGACAACCGGGCTCATTTATTGGGCCAAGTTTCTAACACAGTATGATAGGATTGTTGGAAGATCCAGGATCCATATTTTAAAAATCTCCCTCCGTGTCTCTAAGTAGGCAGCCAGGTCTGCAAACCACTGGTCTAAAATTTAAATTCTAAACCCCATAATTAGGAGTTGCCACATGCCTAGAGAATGCGTATAGTGGACTATTATTAACCTTGGAGAGCATAACAATGTGGTGTCCACAGAGACTAAGCCTGGTGATGTAACGTTTCATCAATGACCTGAATAATGAAATGGTGAGCTCATTAAATGTGAATGTGGTACCAAAATGGAAAGCAGGCAGAGGAGGGCATTAATTAATTAATGAGGGTTGTTAAGATGGAGAGCATATTGATTCAAAGGACAGGTGACAGCAGGGTGAGGAAATGCTGGAGGAGTTGCTAGGAATGAAGTTCAATGAAGGCAAACAGAATAATACACATTCTGTAGAAGGGAAGGAAATAGCACAATAACAGGCAGGGTGGGAGCAGACTGTAAAATCAGAGAAGGATCCTGCAGTAAGGCTGATCACAGAGATGGGGGTGCTGGGAGGGTGTGCAGGAAGGCCACCTGGCTTGGGCCTCACATTCACACGGATCCTGAAATTTAGAATTCCTACATCATTTTGGTATGTGATAAAGGCGTTCATTTCTTAATGTAAAGCTCACCACAGTTTTCTAATCCCAACTTTTTGCATCTTTTCCTTTCTTAATGTATTGGGAGCCTCAAAAAATGAAAGTGGCCTAGATGTCTCAGCTTCAAGAGTCCTGACTAGAGATCATGGTGGATCACATATTCACTACTGCAATCATAGGTGTGCAGCCATAGAGTATTTTTAGAAGGATTCACAAGGAGCAGTGAGGGTCTCTGTGAGGAAAGGAGATTTACTTTAATTTTTCCTGAAGAAAGTATTAATAGGTACTTTTTTGATTTTCTATTTTTTCCCCCCAGAGTTATACATGTGTATAATCTAAAATGTCATATAGTTCTACAAGGCTTGCTGTGAAAAACAGAAATCCCCTAGCTCCTCCTCACCATTTTCCACCCTTTCACTTATTCTAGATGATTCTTCTGGCATCCACCCCCATGTCTCTATAAATTTATTTATCTATTTATTTATTTGGTTGCGTGTGGGCTTTCTCTAGTTGCAGGGAGTTGGGGCTTCTCTTGTTGCAGAGCACGGGCACTAGGCTCGCGGGCTTCAGTAGTTGTGGCACGTGGGTTCAGTAGTTGTGGCTCGCAGACTCTAGAGCGCAGGCTCAGCAGTTGTGGCGCACGAGCTTAGCTGCTCCGTGGCATGTGGGATCTTCCCGGACCAGGGCTCGAACCCGTGTCCCCTGCACTGGCAGGCGGATTCTTAACCACTGTGCCACCAGGGAAGTCCACCACCAGGTCTCTAAATTAACATGTTTGAAATACTCTTCCTTGCTCTTTCAATGTTGGCCATTATCTGAGTTGTCCCCACCATAGAAGATAAGGATTTGGTGTCTTCCCCCCGGTTCCCCCCACCATACATGTTCCTGCTTCCCCATCCGCCCCCCTGCCAACACATTTATGCTGTGATCCCGGTTAGGTGAATATTCAGTGTGTGCGTAACTGTGGCTATAGACACTATTCATGGCTGAAGTATAGTAAATTATGGTATCTCTTCCTTTCCTGCACACCTTTTTCTGTTCCTGGAACTAGTAATTGTTTTGCTTTTCCTTTGCTTCATTGTGTATGTATGTATGTATTTATTTACTTTTATTTTTAATTTTTTTGGCTGTGCCACAAGGCTGGCAGGATCTTAGTTCCCTGACCAGGGATGGAACCCGGGCCCACGGCAGTGAAAGCGCTGAGTCCTAACCACTGCACTGCCAGGGAATTCCCTTTCAATGTATTTATATTTGCCATTTGTCTATGTATGGTCTCAAGGCATTCCGAATCTTCAGGTATTCTAATAATTTCACCAGTTTCCCAAAAAGTCTTTCCCAAAGCCTCCTAAAATGCTGCAGCCTGGACCTGAGAGACAGCTGTCACCTTGGGCCCTCCCTTCTCCGGCATCCCAGGGATTCTTCCCTCTTGGGTAAATTCTCTGCCCTCTTCCTTTATTCGCTTCATGTTTTGACATTTGTTCTGAAGAATTCCTGAGGCAGGGGCACAGGATATGAATTTTTGAGAATGTGTATGTCTGAAATGTTTTTAATCTATCTTGACACTTGATAAGATAGTTTGGGTTGGGTACATATAGAATTCTAAATTGGAAATCATTTTCTTTGAAAACTTTGAAGACTGTTGCCATCTGTCCTTCAGGGTTGCTGCTGAGGAGTATGAACCGGTTCTGATGCATCATCCTTTATATAGGACATATTTTTTCCTCTTCTTTGGAAGCTTGTGGCATCTTTTCTTTGTCCTCATTGTTTTGAGATTTCACACTGGTGTACTTTGGTGTGAGTCTATTTTCAATCCTTGTGTGGGCATTTGGTGGCCCTTTCATTCTAGAAATGCATGCTCCTCTGTTTCAGGAAATATTTTTGAATTATGTCTTTAGTGACTTCCTCTCTTCTGGTTTCTCTGTTCTCACTTTTTGGATATCTGTTTTCGTATATTAGATCTCCTGTTCTGAATTCTCATTTTTCTTATCTTTCATTTGTCCATTTCTTTTTCTTTTGCTCTAATTGTAGGGAAATTTACTCTTCTTTATTTTATTTATTGCATTTTTATTTATATTACCCTATTTCTAATTTCCAAGAAGTCTTATTTGTTCCCTGAATGCTCCTTTTTCTAAGGTCATATTCTTATTTGATGGTTATATATCTTAGCTCTGAGGATATTAATTAGAGGATATTTGACGTTTTCTTCAACCTGCACGGTCTCTCTTTTCTCCAAGTTGCCTTTTTCTATTCATTTTGGTCTTTGTGTTTCATGTAAGAGGTTTCCTCAATCTCTGATAAATGTGGATTGTCTGCTCCTATTTAAGAATGGGGAGCTGAAAAGCTGAGTGGAAAGCCTGAACCTGTAGGGGCTTTTTGACCAGAGGCTCCGCTGCATGTTCTGGCTGGACTGTTTGGTTGGAGAATGCCCACGTCAGTACCTGTAAGTTTTTCCTCTTGGGGAGACCAAATTCCCCAGAGAGGACTCTTCCAGGCTCATGCCCAAAGGATACAATTCTGGCTGCAGGCGTCCTGGGAGCACAGTGGGGAAAGAGCCGTGGGTCTCCATCTTTAAATTTAACCCCTCTGTTTTTGCTACAGCACGCAGTCCTCAAGTCTGCCCGGTGTCCTCCAGTCTACAGACCTCTGTTCTAGTCTCTCTGCAGTGGGGAAAGGGGCACTGGCCGGGCTGTGCAGAGAGGGGAGGAGATCTAGGAGTCTAACTGCTTCCTAAATGAACTTTGAACCACTGCTTCTGGTTTGAGCATGCCCCAGCCTCTTTTCCAGAGGTATCTGGTGCAGCCTATTCCTGAGCCTTTGGGGAATTCTGGTTGGTTTCTCAAATTTTTCCACTGCTGGCTTTGGATTCAGTTTTCCTCTGTCTGCTCTGTCATTGGCCACAGTTCTTACTTTCCAGCTTTTGAAATTTTGTTGCTATGGGGAGTTAAAAAAATTTTTGATGCTATTATTTCTTCCCTTTAAAAAAATTCAGCCCCAGAGGGCGCCTGCACACCAGCATTCTAGGTGCAGGGGCCGTGGGGTTATTAGAGGTGGAGAGCGGGGAGGGCACAAGGCAGGAGGCGGCCGCCGTTACAGCGTGGGCATTGTCACGTGGCCAGCACCATGAGCACCCGGCAGAGAATGAAGGAGAGACAAAGAGGAGGGGAGGAGGAGGAGGAGGATTCAGAGAGTAGGAGCTGGGGAGCCCTCCTGCGCTACAGCTGTGTGGCTGACAGGCTCTTCGTGCTCTGGCCGGGTGTCAGGACTGTGCCTCTGATGTGGGAGAGCTGAGTTCAGGACATTGGTCCACCAGAGACCTCCCGGCTCCATGTAATATCAAATGGAGGAAGCTCTCCCAGAGATCTCCATCTCAACGCAAAGACCCAGCTCCACTCAACGACCAGCAAGCTACAGTGCTGGACACCCTATGCCAAACAACTAGCAAGACAGGAACACAACCCCACCCATTAGCAGAGAGGCTGCCTAAAATCATACTAAGCTCACAGACACCCCAAAACACACCACCGGACGCAGTCCTGCCCACCAGAAAGACAAGATCCAGCCTCATCCACCAGAACACAGGCACCAGTCCGCTCCACCAGGAAGTCTACACAACCCACTGAACCAACCTTAGCCACTGGGGGCAGACACCTAAAACAACGGGAACTACGAACCTGCAGCCTGCAAAAAGGAGACGCCAAACACAGTAAGTTAAGCAAAATAAGAAGACAGAGAAACACACAGCAGATGAAGGAGCAAGGTAAAAACCCATGAGACCAAACAGATGAAGAGGAAATAGGCAGTCTACCTGAAAAAGAATTCAGAGTAATGATAACAAAGATGATCCAAATCTTGGAAATAGAATGGAGAAAATACAAGAAACGTTTAACAAGGGCCTAGAAGAACTAAAGAGCAAACAAACAATGATGAACAACACAATGAATGAAATTAAAAATTCTCTAGAAGGAATCAATAGCAGAATAACTGAGGCAGAAGAATGGATAAGTGACCTGGAAGATAAAATAGTGGACATAACTACTGCAGAGAAGAATAAAGAAAAAAGAATGAAAAGAATTGAGGACAGTCTCAGAGACCTCTGGGACAACATTAAACGCACCAACATTCAAATTATAGCAGTCCCAGAAGAAGAAGAGAAAAAGAAAGGGACTGAGAAAATATTTGAAGGGATTATAGTTGAAAACTTCCCTAAAATGGGAAAGGAAGTAGTCAATCAACTCCAGGAAGCACAGAAAGTCCCATACAGGATAAACCCAAGAAGAAACATGCCAAGACACATATTAATCAAACTATCAAAAATTAAGTAGAAAAAATATTAAAAGCAGCAAGGGAAAAACAACAAATAACATACAAGGGAATCCCCATAAGGTTAACAGCCGACCTTTCAGCAGAAACTCTGCAAGCCACAGGGAGTGGCAGGACACATTTAAAGTGATCAAAAGGAAAAACCTACAATCAAGATTACTCTACCCAGCAAGGATCTCATTCAGATTCGACGGAGAAATTAAAATCTTTACAGACAAGCAAAAGCTAAGAGAAGTCAGCAACACCAAACCAGCTTTACAACAAATGTTAAAGGAACTTCTCTAGGCAGGAAACACAAGAGAAGGAAAAGACCTACAATAACAAACCCAAAACAATTAAGAAAATGGTAATAGAGACACACATATCGATAACTACCTTAAAGGTAAATGGATTAAATACTCCAACCAAAAGACATAGAATGGCTGAATGGATACAGAAACAAGACCCGTACATATGCTGTCTACAAGAAACCCACTTCAGACATAGGGACACATACAGACTGAAAGTGAAGGGATGGAAAAAGATATTCCATGCAAATGGAAATCAAAAGAAAGCTGGAGTAGCAATTTTCGTATCAGACAAAATAGACTTTAAGATAAAGAAAATTACAAGAGACAAAAAAGGACACTACATAATGATCAAGGGATCAATCCAAGAAGAAGATATAACAATTGTAAATATTTATACACCCAACATAGGAGCACCTCAATACATAAGGCAAATGCTAACAGCCATAAAAGGGGAAATTGACAGTAACACAATCATAGTAGGGGATTTTAACACCCCACTTTCACCAAAGGAGAGATCATCCAAAATGAAAATAAATAAGGAAACACAGGCTTTAAATGATACATTGAACTAGATGGACTTAATTGTTATTTATAGGACATTCCATCCAAAAACAACAGAATACACTTTCTTCTCAAGTGCTCATGGAACATTCTCCAGGATAGATCATATGTTGGGTCATAAATCAAGCCCTGTCAAATTTAAGAAAATTGAAATCGTATCAAGTATCTTTTCCGACCACAACGTTATGAGCCTAGATATCAATTACAGGGAAAAATCTGTAAAAAATACAAATACCTGGAGGGTAAACACTACACTACTAAATAACCAAGAGATCACTGAAGAAATCAAAGAGGAAATCAAAAAATACCTAGAAACAAATGACAATGAAAACACGACGACCCAAAACCTATGGGATGCAGCAAAAGGAGTTCTAAGAGGGAAGTTTATAGCAATTCAGTCCTACCTCAAGAAACAAGAAACATCTCAAATAAACAACGTAATCTTACACCTAAAGCAATTAGAGAAAGAAGAACAAAAAAACCCCAAAGTTAGCACAAGGAAAGAACTCATAAAGATCAGATCAGAAATAAATGAGAAAGAAATGAAGGGAACAATAGCAAAGATCAATAAAACTAAAAGCTTCTTCTTTGAGAAGATAAACAAAATTGATGAACCATTAGCCAGACTCATCAAGAAAAAAAGGGAGAAGACTCAATAGAATTAGAAATGAAAAAGGAGAAGTAACAACTGACACTGCAGGAATACAAAGGATCATGAGAGATTACTATAAGCAACTATATGCCAATAAAATGGACAACCTGGAAGAAATGGACACACTCTTAGAAAAGCACAACCTCCTGAGACAGAACCAGGAAGAAATATAAATTATAACCAGACCAATCACAAGCACTGAAACTGAGACTGTGATTAAAATCTTCCAACAAACAGAAGCCCAGGACCAGATGGCTTCACAGGCGAATTCTATCAAACATTTAGAGAAGAGCTAATACCTATCCTTCTCAAATTCTTCCAAAATATAGCAGAGGGAGGAACACTCCCAAACTCATTCTACGAGGCCATCATCACCCTGATACCAAAACCAGACAAAGATTCACAAAGAAAGAAAACTACAGCCCAATATCACTGATGAACATAGATGCAAAAATCCTCAACAGAATACTAGCAAACAGAATCCAACAGCACATAAAAAGGATCATACACCATGATCAAGCGGGGTTTGTCCCAGGAATGCAAGGATTCTTCAGTATATGCAAATCAATAGATGTGATACACCATATTAACAAACTGAAGAATAAAAACCATATGATAATCTCAATAGATGTAGAAAAAGCTTTTGACAAAATTCAACACCGATTTATGACAAAAACTCTCCAGAAAGTAGGCATAGAGGGAACCTACCTCAACATAATAAAGGCCATACATGACAAACCCACAGCCAACATCATTCTCAATGGTGGAAAACTGAAACCATTTCCTCTAAGATCAGGAACAAGACAAGGTTGTCCACTCTCAACACTATTATTCAACATAGTTTTGGAAGTTTTAGCCACAGCAATCAAAGAAGGAAAAGAAATAAGAGGAAGCCAAATCAGAAAAGAAGAAGTAAAGCTGTCACTGTTTGTAGATGACAGGATACTATACATACAGAATCCTAAAGATGCTACCAGAAAACTACTAGAGCTAATCAATGAATTTGGTAAAGTTGCAGGATACAAAATTAATGCACAGAAATCTCTTGCATTCCTATACACTAATGATGAAAAATTTGAAAGAGAAATTATGGAAACACTCCCATTTACCACTGCAACAAAAAGAATAAAATACCTAGGAATAAACCTACCTAAGGAGACAAAAGACCTGTATGCAGAAAACTAAAAGACACTGATGAAAGCAGTTAAAGATGATACAAACAGATGGAGAGATATATGTTGATTCTTCTTGGACTGGAAGAATCAACATTGTGAAAATGACTATACTACCCAAAGCAATCTACAGATTCAATGCAATCCCTATCAAACTACCCCTGACATTTTTCACAGAACTAGAACAAAAAATTTCACAATTTATATGGAACCACAAAAGACCCTGAATAGCCAAAGCAATCTTGAGAAAGAAAAATGGAGCTGGAGGAATCAGGCTCCTGGACTTCAGACTATACTACAAAGCTACAGTAATCAAGACAGTATGGTACTGGCACAAAAACAGAAGTATAGATCAATGGAACAGAATAGAAAGCCCAGAGAAAAACCCACACACATACAGTCACCTTATTTTTGATAAAGGAGGTAAGAATATACAATGGAGAGAAGACAGCCTCTTCAATACGTGGTGCTGGGAAAACTGGACAGCTACATGTAAAAGAATGAAATTAGAACACTCCCTAACACCATACACAAAAATAAACTCAGAATGGATTAAAGACCTAAATGTAAGGCCAGACACTATAAAACTCTGAGAGGAAAACACAGGCAGAACACTCTATGACGCAAGTCACAGCAAAATCCTTTTTGACCCACCTCCTAGAGAAATGGAAATAAAACCAAAAATAAACAATGGGACCTAATGAAACTTAAAAGCTTTTGCCCAGCAAAGGAAAACATAAACAAGACAAAAAGACAACACTCAGAATGGGAGAAAATATTTGCAAATGAAGCAAGTGACAAAGGATTAATCTCCAAAATTTACAAGCAGCTCATGCAGCTCAGTATCAAAAAAACAAACAACCCAATTCAAAAATGGGCAGAAGACCTAAACAGACATTTCTCCAAAGAAGATATACAGATTGCCAATAAACACATGAAAGGATGCTCAACCTCACTAATCATTAGAGAAATGCAAATCAAAACTACAATGAGGTATCACCTCATACCAGTCAGAGTGGCCATCATCAAAAAATCTACAAACAATAAATGCTGGAGAGGGTGTGTAGAAAAGGGAACACTCTTGCACTGTTGGTGGGAATGTAAACTGATACAGCCACTATGGAGAACAGTATGGAGGTTCCTTAAAAAACTAAAAATAGAACTACCATACGACCCAGCAATCCCACTAGTGGGCATAAACTCTGAGAAAACCATAATTCAAAAAGAGTCATGTACCACAATGTTCATTGCAGCTCTATTTACAACAGCTAGGGCATGGAAGCTACCTAAGTGTCCACTGACAGATGAATGGATAAAGAAGATGTGGCACATATATACAATGGAATATTACTCAGCCATAAAAAGAAACAAAATTGAGTTATTTGTAGTGAGTTGGATGGACCTAGAGTCTGTCATACAGAGGGAAGTAAGTCAGAAAGAGAAAAACAAAACCGTATGCTAACACATATATATGGAATCTAAAAAAAATAAAAACGGTTCTGAAGAACCTAGGGGCAGGACAGGAATAAAGACACAGACGTAGAGAATGGACTTGAGGACATGAGGAGGGGTAAGGGTAAGCTGGGACGAAGTAAGGGAGTGGCATGGACATATATACACTACCAAATGTAAAATAGCTAGTGGGAAGGAGCCGCATAGCGCAGGGAGATCAGCTCGGGGCTTTGTGACCACCTAGAGGGGTGGGATAGGGAGGGCGGGAGGGAGATGCAAGAGGGAGGAGATATGGGGATATATTTATACGTATAGCTGATTCACTTTGTTATAAAGCGGAAGCTAACACACCATTGTAAAGCAATTATACTCCAATAAAGATGTTAAAAAAAAATTCATTCACCATCATTTTCATGAGATTTCAGAAAAGAGAAAATGAAGATGTGTGCTTGTTCAGTTTTCCATCTTCACCTGGAAGATTTACTTCTCACTCTTTACACTTTCCTATAGTTTTATTTTTTAACCAGTATTTGCTTACTAATTATTATTCGGTGTTTTGCTTAAGTTAAGACAATCTAGTCTTTTTCAAAGCAGCTATTAAGAGTATAGTACGTAGCAACCATGAAATAATGATCAGCCTTTTTAGGGCTTTGAGAGCTCCCCAAATGCTGACCTCTGTAGTAGGTGCATGTATGTGCATGTGTATTTACCAACGAGATAGCTGCAGCCTACCTGGGGAAGATCATATACCCACAAACAATGACACAAGACCAGTAAATAGCAATACACCTCTAAGAAGGAAACAAGTTAGGTCAAAATGAGTCATAGGTAGTCATGTGACATTTCTCTATCTCAGCCAGGAGGAGAATTTCCAATTTGATTGGACACTTGAGTTACCCACTCATAATGAATTCTCTGAAGCAGCTGTCTCCAAATTCTTTGATTGACACTCTTATAAGAAAAACATTTAAAAAAAAAAAAAAAAAGAAAAACATTTTTAACATGCCCTCAAATATGCAAATTTATTTATTTGCAAATTATACACATCTTACTGTAACAATATCATATACAGTATTAATACATAAACAACTAGAGATTTTTAAATGGTGCAATAGAAAATAAATAAAATTAGAAGTTCTAATATTTTTCTTCAGTATCCCAGTGAATCATCTTGCACACAGTGGAATTCTCAACCAGGATGAGTTGAGGATCAGAACACCTGGGAAGGTTTTTCAAAAGACTCTTATCCAGGCCCCTACCTGGACATTCTGAATCAGAACTTCTAAGGATGGGACCCTGGCAAAGACATTTTGAAAAAGTTTCCCTGATGATTCCCATGTGCACTTCTGGTTAAGAAATACAGCTCCACAGATTTAAAAATTAGAGGCCTTAAGAAACTGTAACTAGTGGTCAAATGGCTACCCTGAGTTGCAAAGAGCAGACAATACTGGGAAATGAAGAGCTTGATTAAATATCTGGATTATCACAGACCTCACAGACAAAAATCTTTGTCTCCTTCGCTCACCTCCGTATTTTTCTTCCTCTGTATCTGTCCTCTCCCTTCACTTTTTAGTATACGTTTAACTTTTCTATTATAGACAATAGGCATTCATTTTAGAAAATACAGATAAGCAAAAAGAAGAAAATTAAAACTCATCTAAAACCCTACCATTCCAAGATAACACTTGAACTTTTTATTTATAGCCTTCCAGATATTTATGCCAACATATATTTAAAGGGGGGATGATACTGTACACGTTGTTTTTAACCTGACTTTTTTTCACTTGGTAATTGTATTTTTTCTATGACAAGAAATAAGAGCCACAGTGATGAGACAGCTGGTGCGCATGCTCAGAGCAGGTAGTGCCATTGAAGCCCCCTGAGTTCTGCTGAACGGCCTGGTCGTCTAACATTCTCTCCCCTCCCCGCATCAGATCCTCCTTTACTTGGTGTCTCTCGCTTTGTTTGCTTTCTACACGTGCTTTCTCTTTCTCTCTTCTTTTCTTTTACCTTCCATCCTCATCTCTATTCCTAACTGAGGCCTTCAGGACAAGGGTTAATATCTGACAGAATTAAACTTCCTGATATTTTGACAAGGGATGCATAACCAGGGAGCTGGAGAGACAGCTGCACCCTGCTCGGCAAAGGGGATTTTCTGAGCAAGCCCAGGCAAGAGCCTTCTGTTCTTGATGACTATCTGTTATTTCCACTTGGGAGCCCAAATGAAAGTTGCTTATTTGCCTTCTAAGCAAGGTGTGGCCAGAGGCAGCCAGCAGTGCCCAGGTTGTCAGAGAAGAGTCATTTCAGGGAAATCGCGTTTCTGGAATTGAAACGGAGAGAGAGATGGGACTGCAGCTGACACAAGGCAAGGGCTGAGAAGGAAGCAGGCATGACAATCCAGAACAAACCAGCTGCCGTGCTTCTACCTGCAGGGTAATCGGTTTCCCCACTGGTATTACAAAAGCGGTTACACAATATCAGTTCCTCCTGCTTTACGAGGCAAGAATCTTCCGAGTGCTGGCTACCCTCGCATCGCTCCTCAACCAGCTGCCGAAGAAATTTCTATCTGTAGTTACTAATCCACAGATAGTTAGCAAAGTTTCTGAGCTTTGAAAACTTCCCTGGGCTGGTATGGAAGAAAGTAAGCCCCTTCCACCACAATAGAGCCAAGCTGTGTTTTCTAGAGGCTCTGGAAAATTATTGTTTTCATTAAATGCAAACCATTGCCCCCAAACCAATAATGTTCTTAGGGATGAAACTGGCACTGGCTTCACTGACTATTAAGAGCCTACATTAGCCAGCTCTATAATGGTACTCTGCTGTGGAAGGTTCTAGAAAATGAGTAGAAAGTGACTCACTCTCCACCTTCACTCTCAATATCAACCTGCCCCCCCCAAACCCAACACCATCACCGCCAGCTTCATTAGTTATCAGTTGGAATGGGAGGAAGGGGGGATGTACCACATTTGTGCTTATGCTAGGAGATGCTTCAGGGGGACAGCAATTAAGTGCTTTGACAGGGTGTCAGTCACAGTGGGTGGGACTCTCCCTGTCATCCTGCAGAAGCAGAGCCAGAGTAGCTGATGATAGCTAAAGAGAGGGTGCCCCCCCACACACACACAACCTCTCCCTTTCCCAGCATGAGCTACTTAATAAGCACCACTTAGCATGTGTACAAGGTCAGAAAGGAGATGAGAAATAAGGGAAAAATATTTTGACATAAAAAGGTCCAGAAAAGGTCTCTTATAGGAAGAATATCTCTGACCTATGGCAGAGTTGAAAACTTAAAAAAAAAATTTTTTTTTTCTTTGACAAAGACTGGAAAATTCTTTCCTCTCCCCAGGGAAACAAATCTTTACTTGTAGCGGCACCTGAAATTCCACCATTAGTGACTCATTCCTTTGTGTGTTGTAGGCAACCTGGCATTTAAGAAACCTATATCAAAATGCAGATACTTTATATGAGGCCAGCCAGTGATTCTTGTGGGAATCAGAATCTTTGAGATGACTTTAATTTATTTATTTATTTATTTTTTTCCTGCATCTATTGAGATGATCATATGGTTTTTATTCTTCAGTTTGTTAATATGGTGTATCACACTGATTGATTTGTGTATATTGAAGAATCCTTGCATCCCTGGGATAAATCCCACTTGATCATGGTGTATGATCCTTTTACTGTGTTGTTGGCTTCTGTTTGCTAGTATTTTGTTGAGGATTTTTGCATCTATATTCATCAGTGATATTGGTCTGTAATTTTCTTTCTTTGTAGTATCTTTGTCTGGTTTTGGTATCAGGGTGACAGTGGCCTCATAGAATGAGTTTGGGAGTGTTCCTTCCTCTGTAATTTTTTTTTTTGAGATGACTTTTAAATGCAGACTCCTGGCGCACACACACACACACACACACACACACACGCACACGCGCGCACACACGCATACTCCATCCCCCCCACCCTACTATGACCATGACCTTTAGCCTGTCTTCAGTCCTCTGGTGTCTTAGTCATCTCAGGCTATAACAAAACACCAGAGACCGAGTGACTTAAACAACAGACATTTATTGCTCATAGTTCTGGAAGGTCGAAGTCCAAGATCCAGGTGCCAACATTTTCTGGTGAGAATGTTTCTTGGCTTGTAGATGTCACCTTCTTGCTGTGTCCTCATATGGCTTTATTTGTTTGTGCACATGGAGAGAGCAAGATCTCTCTGTCTTCCTCTTCTTGTAAAGACACTTATCCCATCATGAGGGTCCTCCCTCATTACCTCATCTAAACCTAATGATCTCCCAAAGTCCCCACCTCCAGATAACATCACACTGTTATAGCTTGACCTACAACATACGGATTTGTCAGGGTGGGGATGGGAGGACACAAATATTTAGCCCCTAACAGCTGGCTTCTGATAGAACCTTGGGGTAATTAACTTTAGTTCAAAGTAAGTAGCTGACCTACTTTTGCAGGTTAGAAAATGATTTCCACTGTGGATGATGATTTGGTTGCCTCAATCAGAACTGTCCCTCAGGACTTCCCCGGTGGCCCAGTGGGTAAGACTCCCACAACTGACATCTGGCTTTTCCCAGATGGGGGAGGAAACAGCAATCATATTTGTGTCTAATCTACAGGCTCCCAAAGCAGGGGGCCCAGGTTCGATCCCTGGTCGGGGAACTAGATCCCGCATGCATGCCACAATTAAGACCTGGCACAGCCTAAATAAAGAAAGAAATATTAAAAAAAAAAAAAAAAGAAAAGAAAAAAAGGAACTGACCCTTTATAATTAAGGATGAAAGCAATGAAAACTGGAAATAGTTGTTTTTAAAATGTTGACACTTCAAAGGGGAGTATATACAAGAGTCAACACTGTCACTTTCCTGCACTGAATCCATGGCCCCTCTCATATCCTGTCTCTTTCTTTTCTCCCTACCTTCTCTACTGGTACAATTCTTGTCTTCTCCTCCTCAACGGGCAAATGTATTAGGAATGCAATTTGTGTTTGTGTTATACATACTTACTTGTTTTGTACTTTCTTTACATCACATAGGTTTAATATTTCACTTGGGGATGTAGTTATTTCACTGTCTTGGCCTTTCTTACTTGATGGGCCAGTGGCTATGACAAGAAAAAAGGTTCTTACCTCTGTCTCATGACCTTCAGAGTAAAGGAATCATGTATCAGTAGCTGACGATTGCAGGACAACCTAGAGAATGTGAAAGGGCAGTAAGGGGTAAGTTGGGGGTTGAAAAAAATAAGACTAAGGACAAGATTCCCCTACTTCCCAGTTTCTCAAAGAACAAGCTTCTATTATGCTAAAGTCAGTTCTGCTCAGCAATCTACCAGGAGGAAGCAGCAGCCAGAGGTCCCACAGTTTGCTCACTACTTATACCCTACCTAAGATTTCCCTTGGGTGGAGATGTACTTGGAGCCCAGAGTCATTCTATAGGGTTAGGACAACACAATGTGCCTCTCCTCCCTGTTGGCCTCCTTTTCTCCACCTCAATGCATGCAGGTAAAATACACCAAGGACCCCACAAAGGGTAAAGAAGCTACTACAGGGCCATGTAGACAGAGTATGTGGTAGAAGAAGGGGCAGGTCATTCCAGGTTCTTTAAGTGTTTAGGAGTACTTTGGAGTATTACCTTACTATTATTTTCCTAACCCTCTTCTCCCCTATGTAGGGATGCCAAATCCAATAGACTGCCTGTCACACCTCCCAGCTCCGGTCAGCAGCTCAGCGCGCCATTCTGAGGATAAAGTGCAATGCAGAATGAGCAAACTGCCTAGGCTGCTCACCTTCCCAGACAACAAGGCTCTTTGCTGGTTCTGCTGGTCCTACACCATTTCCAGAGACCAGCATGTGACACAGCCACAGCCTCCAGTCACTCTGTCAGCTATCTGCAGTTCCTCTTTTTTTTTTAAGATTTTTTTTTAAATTTATTTATTTTATTTATTTATTTTTGGCTGAGTTGGGTCTCCGTTGCTGTGCACAGGCTTTCTTCTAGTTGAGGCGAGCAGGGGCTACTCCTTGTTGCGGTGCGCGGGCTTCTCACTGCAGTGGCTTCTCTTGTTGCGGAGCACAGGCTCTAGGCGCACAGGCTTCAGTAGTTGTGGCTCGCGGGCTCTAGAGCGCAGGCTCAGTACTTGTGGCGCACGGGCTCAGTTGCTCCGCAGCATGTGGGGTCTTACCGGACCAGGGCTCAAACCCGTGTCCCCTGCATTGGTAGGCGGATTCTTAACCACTGTGCCACCAGGGAAGCCCAGTTCCTCTTTTTTTTTTCTTCTTCTGACCTGATAAACAATGACCGTTGAAGCGTTCCACTATCTACAGATTCTAAGCCAAGGTTAGCTTTGGTTAAGAGAAGAATTCTACGTTCTCCAAAACAGTGGTCAAAATGTTTTATTTTATGAGCAGGAACTTTACTTTCTCTGATATGCATTACAAAATCTATGAGTCACCATTCCTGTTTTTGTTCTGTGTGGTTATAGTTCATAGCAAAATCGATGCTACCCAAGAAATAGACAAGGAACTTCTTGATAAAGGGAGGAAGTAACCAAGTGGTTGAAAGCAGAGCCCCAGAAAGAAGCTTAGTTCTGCGTTCAATTACTCCTCTCATTTCTATGACTTCCCCCCTCCCTAAAAGAAGAACAATAGGAACAGCAAAATCAGCAAATTGTGAACTCAGTTTCCCACCTGTCCTAAGAACTCTGGTGTCCCCTGTCCCATCCTTGCCACACACAGAATTAGTAATAGGAAATTAGAGCAAACATAGAAACCTACTGTTACAAGCAGGTAGGTGTATGCCTCTACTGTCACTTCCCAAAGACAGGAAGAGCTCTCTTTTGTCTAAATGGCAGGTACCAATCCTTCTAGCTTTCTCTTCTATAAGTTAATGTCTAAAGATGGAATTTCAAAACAGTGGAGGGAAAGATGTATTATCCAATACATAATATTGAGGCAACCGTATAGCCACATGGAAAAAATAGAATAAAACCCTTATGAAGCAAAGATTTAAATATATATATGAAAATATAAAAGTACTAGAAAAAAATGGGTTAACTTTTTTAATGGTTTTTTTAATAGTTTTGGGAGTGAGGAAGTATTACATAAAACCAAGAAGCCATATAAGATTCGACTATATAAAACTGGTAGATTCAAGTATATAAAATAAACTTTTAAAAATACATGAGAAAAACCACCAGAAACAAAGACAAAAGACATACGACAAACTGGGAAAAAGTGTTTGCAACTTTTATCACAAAAGGGTAATTTCCTTCAGATAAAAAGAACTCCTAATTTTTTTTTATTAAGGTAGAGTTGATTTACCATATTATGTAAGTTTCAGGTGTCCAACATAGTGATTCACAATTTTTAAAGGTTGTACTCCATTTATAGTTATTATAAAATATTGGCTATATTCCCTGTGCTGTACAATGTATCCCTGTAATTTATTTATTTCATACATAGTAGTTTGTACCTCTTAACCTCCACCCCTATCTTGACCCTCACCCTCCCCTCTCCCCACCGGTAATAACCACTAGTTTGTTCTCTATAACTGTGAGTCTGTTTCAAAAAGAACATCTAAAATTTAATAAGAAGAGTAACAAAACCCAACAGAAAAAAATAGGATACAGAAATAACACATAAACATATAAAAAGATGCTCAACCTCAATCATAATAAAAAGAAAGGAAATTTAAATTACCCTGATAGATCATTTTTTTTCCCTATCAGACTTACAAAGAACAAAAAGTTTGTTGACACAGTTTGTGGGCAGGGCTGTGAGGACACAAGCATCTTACCCATTGCTTATGAGAGTGTAAGTTAGTATTGTCTTAACAAAAGTCAATTTAACAATGTCGTCCAAATTCCAAATATATATAACTTTTGACAAGCAATTCTACTTGTAGGAATTAGTCCTACAGATATATCCACACAAATGCAGAAGCAGATATGTTCAAAGTAATGCACAACAACTGTTTATGTGTAAATGGATTACATGCAACTATAAAAGAGAATAAGGAAGTTCTGTATGTACTGGGATGGAACCATCTTCAAGATATTTGCTTAAATGAAGAAAAATGAGGTCAGAGCAGAGAGACAGAGAGAGAGAGAGAGTTTAAACAGTCTAAGAACTTTTTATTTATTTAATAATTTTCAAAAAGTATACCAAAAAATTTGTTAACGTTGGTGTTCTCTAGGGAAGGAAATGGGATGGCTGGGGGACAGAAGTGGGAGGGAGACTTTTCACTGGATATTCTTTTGTACCTTGTGAATTTTGAACCATGTAAATGTATTACTGTCGCAAAAATAAAATATTATAATGAAGAATAAATAAAGAGGCGATAACCCATGAGCTTGAATGAACTTCAAAAAGGATGAGCAGGATGGTGAATTTTATGCTTTGTGAATTTCATCTCAATTTTTTAAAAATATGAGCAGAAGCCCAACAGAGAAATAAAGACCAAGCTTGTTCTTCTTCTGGCATGCCTTTGTCTTGGGGCATGGTACTACCCCATGTGCTGGTAAAGGTTTTAACAAATGACTCCCCAGGAAAAAAACAAACAAACAAACACTTATTTGTAGTGTTTGCCAATTTCTGTGGTATAAATATTCCCAACACTGAATAAAGAGTTGGGACAAGACACAAACAGTTCACTCTTGTGAGCCAGCACAATTCAGCTCCACTACACGACTGACATCTGGCTTTTCCCAGATGGGGGAGGAAACAGCAATCATATTTGTGTCTACTTTACAACTCCAATTAAGGGGAGAAAAGAAAAATAGAGCATGAGAAGAAACTGTCCAAGAGCTAGGAAATTGTTAAAGCACCCACATCTCTACGGGGATGGCACCTTTGTGACCCCTGCCTTCTCAGCTAAGCTGATCTCACACCAGCTCTGTTAGGAAGACAGGGCAAGCACTTGTCCTGCTTGTTCCTGAAAAGACTTAAGGCAGGCAGACATTAATGGTGATCCTCCTTGACTAATGACAAACCCGAAGTGGTAAAAGGAAGAGGTTTGTCCAGGATCAGATAATTTTTATATAGAAGTTCAGAGACCAAGCACTGGCTTTCTCAGTCTGAGTACAGTTTTCGCCAAAGAACCAAACTGAAGATGAGACAGGAAGAACATGTGATCCAGACAGAATGCTGAGTGCAGAAGACTGAGGATGGTCTTCGTTTAGGACTAGAGTTCTGTGACCTATAACTCAATTTTTTAAAAATAAATTTATTTATTTATTTATTTTTGGCTGCGTTGGGTCTTCGTTGCTGTGCGCCGGCTTTCTCTACTTGCGGCGAGCGGAGGCTACTCTTCATTGCATTGCATGGACTTATTGCGGTGGCTTCTCTTGTTGTGGAGCATGGGCTCTAGGTGCGTGGCTTCAGTAGTTGTGGCACGTGAGCTCAGTAGTCGTGGCATGCGGCCTCAGTAGTTGTGGCTCATGGGCTCTAGAGCGCAGGTTCAGTAGTTGTGGCACACGGGCTTAGTTGCTCCGCATCATGTGGGATCTTCCTGGACCAGGGCTCAAACCCGTGTCCCCTGCATCGGCTAGTGGATTCTTAACCACTGCGCCACTAGAGAAGTCCAATAACTCAATTTTTATGCTTTTGTAATTTCCTTATTTCAGTCTCTTCAGCTCTTTTAGGTTTTTTATTTATAATATAGAGTGTGCAAAATGTAAAAGAGGAAAAAATTTTAGATGATATCTTTATTTTATTTATTTATTTTTAATTGATATATAATTGACAGATAACATTTGTTAGTTTTAGGTGTACAGCATTATAATTCGATATTTGTATTTAAAAAAGGAAAACTTCTGGGACTTCCCTTGCAGTCCAGTGGTTAGGACTCTGCACTTCCACTGCAGGGGGCAGGGGTTTGATCCCCGGTCAGGGAACTAAGATCCCTCATGCCATGGGGGTGCGGCAAAAAAATAAAAAGAAAAACTTTTGAGCCATAACATAGTAGCTTATATTGAACCAAGTGAAAATTGCTAATAGCTGGACAAAGTACATAACATCATTTGAAGGAATTTGGAGAGTGACCAACACAGTTTATCCCTAAGAGAAGGTAAGCACATCAAGGTGAGCTCCATATTCACCCTGGCCGAATTCACAGGGCAGGGAACAGAGTACAGGGCAGCTACTCTATTACTCTATTGGGCTAAGGAGCCAGATTGGAGTTCGAAGCTGCCAAAGTGGCTGGGACTCAAGTGATATAATCCCAGAGAGAAGGAAATGTCAGAGAAGTGAACCCAGAAGGCTATATGCAATTTCTCCTTGAGATGTTTGCCAGCTCTTAAGCTGAGCAAGCACAGCAGAGACTGTAAGAAAACCAACAGAAAGCAGCAGCTGGGAGGCTGATGCACTGTGCAAAGTTTTTGCAGCAGTGTGGTATTAATGAGATACATGTGGGAGTACAAGGCACACCAAAGTGAAATAGCAACACTCAAACTTCTGATTGAGACCTCAGAAAGACCTCAGCCTGGTAATGAAGGCAAAACCAAAAGAGACCAAAGCTAATAAACTAACCCTTGACAGGATTAAGGTGATTTGCCTGCACTAACTGCCTCCCTTTTAGAAGGAACATAAAATAATACAGAGTATCTAAAAGCAAATAACCAGTAAGCTAAAATAGGAGGAAAAAACAGAATAATAGAAAATACTTGATTCCTCCCCCAAAAACAGAGAAGAAAGGAGAAACAAATGAATAAAGAAAAGATATAGAAACAACAAGATAGTAGATATAAACATTTCAATAATTGCATTAAATGTTAGTAGATTTTTACTCCACATAACTCCAATTAAAAGACAAAAATTCCTTTTGGATAAAAAAGCAAAATCCCTATGCCATTTACAAGAGACTCAACTTAAATGTAGGACATAAAGTTTTAAAGAAAGAAAGAATAAAAAAAAATATGTCATGCAAACACTAACCAAAAGAAAATTAGTGTAGCTATGTTAATATCAGGCAACAGAGACATTAGAGGAAGAAATATTTCTAGAGATTAAAAGAGACATTTCATAATGAAAAAAGCATCAATTAACAGTAAGATAAAACAGTCCTAAATTTGTAATACACTTAAGAATTTATAATGTGTAAGTAATTTGTAAAAAATGTAGCAAAGTTTCAATATATATTAAGCAAAGTTGACAGAACTAAAAGAAGAAATAGATAAATGATAATCATTATTGGAGATTTTAACACCTCTGTCATTAACTGATAGAACAAGCAGTCAAAAAAGGAACAAAACCCATTTATGTTAAAAACCCTCCAGAAAGTAGGCATAGAGGGAACTTATCTTAACATAATAAAAGCCATATATGACAAAGCCACAGCCAACATTGTTCTCAATGGTGAAAAACTGAAACCATTTCCTCTAAGATCAGGAACAAGACAAGGTTGTCCACTCTCACCACTATTATTCAACATAGTTTTGGAAGTGTTAGCCACAGCGATCAGAGAAGAAAAAGAAATAAAAGGAATCCAAATCGGAAAAGAAGAAGTAAAGCTGTCACTGTTTGCAGATGACAGGATACTATACATACAGAATCCTAAAGATGCTACCAGAAAACTACTAGAGCTAATCAATGAATTTGGTAAAGTAGCAGGATACAAAATTAATGCCCAGAACTCTCTTGCATTCCTATACATTAATGATGAAAAATCTGAAAGAGAAATTAAGGAAACACTCCCATTTACCATTTCAACAAAAAGAATAAAATACCTAGGAAAAAACCTACCTAAGGAGACAAAAGACCTGTATGCAGAAAACTATAAGATACTGATGAAAGCAATTAAAGATGATACAAACAGATGGAGAGATATACCATGTTCTTGGACTGGAAGAATCAACATTGTGAAAATGACTATACTACCCAAAGCAATCTACAGATTCAATGCAATCCCTATCAAACTACCCCTGACATTTTTCACAGAACTAGAACAAGAAATTTCACAATTTGTATGGAAGCACAGAAGACCCCGAATAGCCAAAGCAATCTTGAGAAAGAAAAATGGAGCTGGAGGAATCAGGCTCTCACACTTCAGACAATGCTACAAAGCTACAGTAATCAAGACAGTATGGTACTGGTACAAAAACAGAAATATAGATCAATGGAACAGGATAGAAAGCCCAGAGATAAACCCACACACATATGGTCAACTTATCTTTGATAAAGGAGGCAAGAATATACAATGGAGAAAAAACAGTCTCTTCAGTAAGTGGTGCTGGGAAAACTGGACAGCTATATGTAAAAGAATGAAATTAGAACACTCCCTAACACCATACACAAAAATAAAATCAAAATGGATTAAAGACCTAAATGTAAGGCCAGACACTATCAAACTCTTAGAGGAAAACATAGGCAGAACACTCTATGACATAAATCACAGCAAGATCCTTTTTAACCCACCTCCTAGAGAAATGGAAATAAAACCAAAAATAAACAATGGGACCTAATGAAACTTAAAAGCTTTTGCACAGCAAAGGAAAACATAAACAAGACAAAAAGACAACACTCAGAATGGAGAAAATATTTGCAAATGAAGCAAGTGACAAAGGATTAATCTCCAAAATTTACAAGCAGCTCATGCAGCTCAATACCAAAAAAACAAACAACCCAACCCAAAAATGGGCAGAAGACCTAAATAGACACTTCTCCAAAGAAGATATACAGACTGCCAACAGACACATGAAAGGATGCTCAACCTCACTCATCATTAGAGAATTGCAAATCAAAACTACAATGAGGTATCACCTCACACCAATCAGAATGGCCATCATCAAAAAATCTACAAACAATAAATGCTGGCGAGGGTGTGGAGAAAAGGGAACCCTCTTGCACTGTTGGTGGGAATGTAAATTGATACAGCTACTATGGGGAACAGTATGGAGGTTCCTTAAGAAACTAAAAATAGAACTACCATATGACCCAGCAATCCCACTACTGGGCATATACCCTGAGAAAACCATAATTCAAAAAGAGTCATGTACCAAAATGTTCATTGCAGTACTATTTACAATAGCCAGGACATGGAAGCCACCTAAGTGTCCATTGACAGATGAATGGGTAAAGAAGATGTGGCACATATATACAATGGAATATTACTCAGCCATAAAAAGAAATGAAATTGAGTTATGTGTAGTGAGTTGGATGGACCTAGAGTCTGTCATACAGAGTGAAGTATGTCAGAAAGAGAAAAACAAATACCGTATGCTAACACATATATATGGAATCTAAAAAAAATAAAAATGGTTCTGAAGAACCTAGGGGCAGGACAGGAATAAAGACACAGACATAGAGAATGGACTTGAGGACACAGGGAGGGGGAAGGGTAAGCTGGAACGAAGTGAGGGAGTGGCATGAACATATGTAGACTACCAAATGTAAAACAGATAGCTAGTGGGAAGCAGCCACATAGCACAGGGAGATCAGCTTGGTGCTTTGTGACCACCTAGAGGGGTGGGATAGGGAGGGTGGGAGGGAGATGCAAGAGGGAGGAGATATGGGGATATATGTATATGTATAGCTGATTCACTTTGTTATAAAGCAGAAACTAACACACCATTGTAAAGCAATTATACTCCAATAAAGATGTAAAAAAAAAAAAGTACAAAAAAAGGGAAAGGATTTGAACAACACAAGTAATCAAATTAACCTAACTGACATATACGGAACATTACAGTTACCAACTAACTGCCTTATAGATGTTTTCAAAAGCATATGAACACATCAAAATGGACCATATGCTAGGCCATAAAGCAAGTCTCAAAAATTTTCAAAGGACTGAAATCATACAAAGTATGTTCTCCAATACAAAGGAATCAAACTAGAAATCAATAACAGGAAGAAAACTAGAAAATCTCCAAATGTTTGGAAATTAAGCAATACATTTTTAAATAGATTGTAGGTCTAAGAAAAAATTGCAGTGAAATTAGAAAATATTTAAAACTAAATAATAATGAAAATATGACATATCAAAACTTTTGTGATGCAGGGCTTACAGGGAAATTCATAGCTTTAAATATATATTTGAGAAGAAGCAAGATCGAAAATCCACATGATCTAAGCTTCCATCTTAAGAAACTAGAAAAAGAACAGCAAATTAAAACCAAAGGAAATAGAAGGAAGGCTATAATAAAGATAAGAGTAGAAATCTTTGAAATAGAAAATAAACATGGAATAAAGAAAGTCTACCAATTCTAAAAGGGACTTGAGGTGCCTATCTTTGTTTCTCAGTTAAGGTTTGTTTTACTTCTTCTTTTTCTTTTTTTTTTTAAATTAATTAATTTATTTATTTTTGGCCACATTGAGTCTTCACTGCTGTGCGCAGGCTTTCTCTGGTTGTGGCGAGCAGGGACTACTCTTTGTTGTGCGCAGGCTTCTCATTGCGATGGCGTCTCTTGTTGCAGAGCACTGACTCTAGGTGCACGGGCTTCAGTAGTTGTGGCACGAGGAGAGGACTCAGTAGTTGTGGCTCGTGGACTCTAGAGTGCAGGCTCAGTAGTTGTGGCTCACAGGCTTAGTTTCTCTGTGGCATGTGGGATCTTCCCAGACCAGGGCTTGAACCCATATCCCCTGTATTGGCAGGCAGATTCTTAACCACTCTGCTACCAGGGAAGTCCAAGTTCTTTTTCAATCTGTTTACCTTTTATTTCCTTTTCTTGTCTAACTGCACTAGCGAGGACTTTCAGTATGTTGTTGAATAGCAGTGATGACAGAGGACTTCCTTGCCTTTTTTCCAATCTTAAAGGAAGTATATAGTTCCTCACAATTAAGTGGGATTTGTTTTTGTTTTTCTTTTTGTTTATGGCTGCACCATGCAGCTTGCAAGATCTTAGTTCTTCAACCAGGGATTGAACCCAGGCCCTGGCAGTGAAAGCACCTGGTCCTAACCACTGGACTGCCAGGGAATTCCCAAGTAGATTGTTAGATGTATGTTTTTTTGTAGATGCTTTTATCAAATTGAGGAAGTTTCTCTTTATTCCCAATTTGCTGAGAGTTTTCATCATATATAGGTGTTGGATTTTGTTAAATGTTTTTCTGCATCATTGATGTGATCATCTGATTTTTCTTCTTTAGTCTGTTGATGTGGTGGATTACATTGATTGATTTTTCAAATATTGAACCAGTCTTGCATATCTGGAATAAATCCAACTTGGTTGTGGTATATAATTCTTTTTATACATTGTTGGATTCTATTTGCTTATATTTTGTTGAGAATTTCTGCTTTTATGTCCAGGAGAGATATTGGTCTGTAGTTTTCTCTTTTCTTTTTTGGTTTTTTATTCTTTTTTCTTTCTTTTATTCTGTAGTTTTCTTTTTTTAATGTCTTTATCTGGTTTCAGTATTAAGGTAACGCTGGCCTCATAGAACAAGTTAGAAAGTAAAGGTTTATTTTTAAAACTTCCCTTGAGAGATGGATGGTGGTGATGTTTGCACAACACTATAAATATATTTAACACCACTGAACTTTACACTTAAGAATAGTTAAGATGGCAAATTTTATGTTATGTATATTTTACCACAATAAAAGAAACAAGTCTGTTTTTTAAAGTTCTCTTGAGCTTTCGTTATACTAAGTAGTGGTCTATGTGAGATCTGGAGGGCCTTAGTTGAAGGATCCAGAAAGATCTAGTAGAAAAGGGGCAGAAAGCCAGGGAAAGACCCTGGAACCAAGGATTGTAGGGAGTAACTACGGTTGCTAAAGGTTATATACACAGTAATGAAAATTAAATTCACAATGGAAGATATTATATTGGCCAGAAAAACATCTTACAGACAGTAAATGATGTAGAATTTGAGAAAGAGATGTCTGTGAGTCCTTTTCTTCTTCTGAACAAAGTGTACTCTTTCTTTAATTCTTCTCCTACCTAGATGGCCAAGGATGGGGGCAATGGGTATGTGAAACACTGCCACAATTACATGAAAAGACTCAGCATTTTACATTCAGGGAAAAGGTAAACACACCACATTAAAACTCTATTAATTTCAGTTCCTATAATTCAAAGACACATTATTCCATCCAAGGTTGACAAAGCGTACCTTTGTAATGTGGAGACAGAGATTGCTAATCAAGTTAACGGTGTAGGAAAAGTTGTGTTGGAGGCAGAAATGGAGGAAGGAATGAATCGGACTTACTTAAAAAGAACAAACCCTTCAAGCTTACTAACAATTATGGTAAAGCATCATTAAGTTGAACTTTACCAGTTTGGCATTTGTGCCAAAATTCAGTGCTAGAGCTGAGTTTTACTTTCACTAAATACAATCTTTCTTCAAGGTAAAAGAGTGTTTTAAAGGCCTTCCTTCTCAAAACACCATTATATAGCAGTTAGTTACGGTTTTACAGACTATTCTTACTCTACAGAATATCCTCTGCTTTAAGACACCATCCATTATAGTTCACCATTAAAACACTATTTTTAATATACAAACTTTTTAAAAGCCATTCTAATTTTCGAAGTGGTAAACGTGAAAAATGTCTGTCTTAGAATTAAATTCTAAACCCATTACTTCTTTCTCATCTTTAGACCCTTAGAGTCCAACTGCCTGCTGGACACAACTGCCTCTGTTCAAACACCCCTGAAATTCCATCCTTTATCCCATCAATCCCCTCACCCAAATCTGCTCCCATTTCTATTATCCATTTCTATTTCCACTAGCAAAACCTTACTCAAGTCAGAAACCTTGACTCCTCCTTCCCTCTCATCCTCCACATCCAGTCAATCACCAAGTTCTGTTCATTGCACCTCCTAGACATGTTTTGACCCCATCCACTTCTTTATATCCCTATCACCCCCCTCCTTGCTCACACAGCCAGCCTCTCTCTCCTGGAAGACTACAACAACCTCCCACTGATCTCCCCTTCTCCTCACTGCAGCTGAAGCAGTCTTTTAAAAAAAACTCTGCACTTCAAATCTTTTCAATAGTTGCCCAAGGCCCTTAGAATAAAATACCAAATCCTTATTATGGCACCCGAGGCCCTTTACTATAGGAACTGGTTTCTTCTCCACCATCACCTCACTTCATTTGCCTCTTTGCTCTAGAAACTCCAGCTGTATTGACTTCCTTTAGTTCCTCAAGCATTCAGGGAAGGGTGTGCCCCGCTGTTGATCTCCCTCACTTCCCCTTTGTTTAGCCTATGTATACATATCCTTCAGGCCTCAGCTGAAATGTCCCTTCCTCAAGGAGGCCTTCCCTGACCCCAATTAGACCAGATCCTCTTGTCCTGTGCTCTCACAGTACAATGTTCTTTCATTTTCATTACACACATCACACTCATAATCATTTGTTCAAATCCATCTTCCCTACTAGAGGGCAAGCTATGTTCCTGCACTAAGTTTAATGCCTGGCACACAGTAAGCTCACCTTAAAATTCTGATAAATGCATTAAAGAATAATGTCATTAAAGAAGAAATGTCTTTAGCACAGGGAGATCAGCTCGGTGCTTTGTGTCCATCTTGAGGGGTGGGATAGGGAGGGTGGGAGGGAGACGCAAGAGGGAGGAGATATAGGGATGTATGTATATGTATAGCTGATTCACTTTGTTATACAGCAGAAACTAACACACCATTGTAAAGCAATTACACTCCAAAAAAGGAGAAATGTCTTAAAGAATAAATATTCACATATATGTTGTTTAAGAATATAGACTCTGGGATCAGTCTGCTGCGTTCATACTTCAACTTCCCCACTTACTAGCAAGCAGACAAATTATATAAACTTTTTGCATCTTTATAAGTGGATACAGGAATGCTATCTGCTTCTTATAATGGGGCAATTATGAGGACTGAGTAAGTTAGTATGTATAAAGCACTTAGGACATGGTCTGGCACAGAGTAAGCACTCAGCAAATATTAGTTATTATTATTATCTTATTTATCTGTCCCAACAATCCTAGAAGGAATTATAGTCAGTAAATTAAGGCATATACACAGTAAGAGTCTCCAGAATTTGAGGATGTGCTGAGGAAAACGTCATCATCTCGAGGTGGAACTAACAAAAGTCAATATAAAAAAGCATAAGTTTAGCCCTCAGCTGGAGTAGTCCTTCCTTCAGTGATGGACTGGATATAGGCTACTGCAGATAAAGCTCTGGGAACCACCCAAATGAATCAAGGGAGCAGGATGCATCTTCAGGCCCAGACTCCAAGATTAAATGAAATAATGCATATTAGGAGCCCTTAGAAAATCATAAAGTATGATATAAATGTTTGTGGCTGTAATTACTGTTATTAGTAGTAGAGTAATTCTATTACCCAATCAGTAGTACATAATCACAAGGACCTGTTAGCAGGGCAGAGGAACTGTAGTGGGAAGGAAGAAATAGGTAATGTTTATCCAGCACAATCCAGTCAAGAGGTATGCTCATGTGAGACAGGAGAGGTAAAAGTCACGGAACAGGGACTTCCCTGGTGGCGCAGTGGTTAAGAATCTGCCTGCCAATGCAGGGGACATGGCTTCCTGGTCCGGGAAGATCCCACATGCCACGAAGTAACTAAGCCCGTGCGCCACAACTACTGAGCCTGCGCTCTAGAGCCCGTGAGCCACAACTACTGAAGCCCGCGTGCCTGGAACCCGTGCTCCACAACAGAAGCCACCACAGTGAGAAGCCCGCACACCGCAACGAAGAGAAGCCCCCGCGTGCCACAACTAGAGAAAGCCCACGTGTGACAACAAAGACCCAATGCAGCCAAAAATTAATTAATTAATTAATTAATTTAAAAAAATTTCACAGAACAAAGTTTCTCCTGACACTTTGCAAATATCTTGGTTCTAGTTGTCCATGTTCATCAAGCAAGTATTTTTCCTTTGATCAGTTTTGCAGGTATCAGGAAAAGAAATAAATTGGATACTAATTACTATAAAGAATAAATGTATTCATTGTTCCAGTCGTTACATATTTACTGAGCCCCTAGTATATGGCAGGCACCATGCAGTGGTAAGTTAAAGGCAAGTAGTTCCTGCCTTCCTGTTACAGTACAGAGGGGAGACAGACAAGTAAGTAATCACACAAACAAAAACATAACTGCATCTTGTGCTAAGTGCTATATTAGACTAGATAATTAACACAGGCTTGACTGACACTTTAAGTGGACCTAGGAGTTAACCAGACAATGGTATGAGAGTAAGCTGTTAGGCAGACGGTAATAAAGAGCTTGGTGTGTCTGAGGATCTGAAAGGCCAATACAGATTGGAAGGATGAAGGGAGAGAAGGGCCATGTGAAATAAGCCTGGAAAGGTGCCATCATTAGACATGATGACATTTGTCCTTTCAAAAGATCCTTTTGGTTGCTATGTAAAGAATGGATTGGAGGGGGCATTAAAGTGGAAATGGAGAGACTAGGTAGGAGAATTCTGCAATAGTTTAGTCATGGGATAATAGTCACCTGGACGACAGTGTTGGCAGTAGACAGAAGGGAACAGATTTATGATATGTTTATGAGATAGGATTACGAGGGCTTGGTGATAGATTGGACATAGGCGAGGAGATTGAAGGAGCAGTTCCAGGATTCTGGCTTGAGTAATTGGGTTGAAGAGTTGCCATCCATTCACTAAAATGAGCAGAGACAAAGGAGGATAGATTAGATGTGGCTCTGGGTGGGAATGTAGATGTCAAGGAGTGAAGAAGAGTTTGGTTTGAATATGTGAAGTTTGAGAAGGACATGAAATCTCCCAGGGGAAGTGTCAAGTGACCATTTCGATATATGGTAATGAGGCTTAGTAGAGAGATCTGGACTTTCCTGGGCACTCTGGTGTATAAAAAGCATCTGAAGCCTTGGGATTAGAGAGGTCACCTAGGGAGAAAATGCAGACAAGAAGCAAAGAGAATCTCATGAGTCAGATTCTTAGAACCTATCAACTCCGGGTAGGTTAATAAGATCAGGTTTCTGAAGCCAAACGAGTTGATAATCATTTCTACATCCATGGTGACTCTGGTAAAGTAGCTGGCCAAAACAAGCAGCAGACCACTCCATCCTCTTGTAAAACACAACAGATATTATTATCCCCATTTTACAAAGGGAAAAGTGAGACTATGAGAGTTTAAGTGATTTGATTAAAATTGCAGTCAGTGAGTGACAGACAGGATTGAGTCTAAATTCAGGTCATGTCATTGCAGTTGAAAACTCTTCCCACCCTTCAAGAATAGATCCCTGCCGTCATCACGAGCTTGTGAAGAAATACAGAGGTTCCGTGACCCTGGTGGGAAGACCACAGAACAAAGAAAGCTATTAGGCAAAATTAAATTCTAAACCTGTGGGAAGAAGAGATCATCATGAACTCAGAGAGTTAATAAAGAGTCTATGGGTGTGTGGACTGTGAAGGTTAAGGAGGAATTAGGATACGGGAAAGGGAAGGGGAAAAACTCTCAGATTTAAGGATATAATGAACCCAGATGCGGAGCACACCAGGGCGTAGAAAAGGACTGATGGCAAATGGGCTTCGTTTCACACGTCAACTCTAATAGACTGGTGGTGGCTCAGTGCAGGGGGATTAGCAAGGTCTGTCAAGAGCAGGAGGTTAGGAAGGGGGGGCAGGTCTCCACCGTTACCTTTCCCAGACTCGAGGATCTGCGTGCGACATGGAAAAAACATAGTTGGGTAGCTAAAGTAAGGTCAGATTATTTCTGCCTGCAAAACCAGGCTGAAAATGTTGAACTTAGTTTAGTAGTTCACAAGGAGCATTTATAGATTATTGAAGAGGGAAGAAATACCAGGAAATCTTCAGGAAATGCATACTGTTGATGGTGCGTGACATAAGACTGAAAGGACTGGACTCCTAGAGGAAAACTAGGAAGCTATCAGCTTGATGTAAATCAGTGGCTTTTCAAACTTTCCTTAGCAGGGAATCCTTTCTAAAAATGAGATCTTATGTGAAATCCTAACATATTAAGCAAAAAAAAAAAAGTGCTCTTTTTATTAGGACAATTTATTTTATGGTTTTAAATACATAACATGCTTATAATAATGTCAAAACAAAGATAAAGGAAGTTGATTAAATAAACACAAACGTTTTAATTCTGGGATGATGGAAGAGAGTTGCTTCTTGTATTAGCTTTAGCATTCAACCAGCCAATTTATATCTGAATTTTATTTTGGTTTTACAATAGCAAGAAAATCCTGATACATAATGATTTACGGAGACAAGTACTTGATGAGTACTTGATAATATGGTAATTTTTGGTTTTGGTTTTTTGTATTTTACAATTGGCCTGCAATCACAGGGCACTCTTCAATTAACACTAATCCAGAAGGTAGTGTAGCAGGATTTTTTTTTTTTTTCTTAACAAAAATATGAATAGCCAGAAGCCTCCAAAGCAAATAAGTACATAGCCACCTGCAGTGTGAGAGTCTCATGATGGGCCGTGGTGTAGGCTGATTGCTAAAGCGTAGTAAACTGCTGTGTGAGAAGAGCAAGCGCAGAAAAGACGCTCTGGAGCCTGGCCAGGCATTTAATCAAGCGCGGCGCGCCTGCGCCATAGTAGTAGCTAAGGTTGCAGTTTCACCGGAGCAAGACGTGCGCAGTCCAGAGTGAAAAAAGAGCAGTGAACAGTTTCAGCTCTCCCAATATCAAAGACAGTCATGGCGTTTATGTTTGAATGTGCTGGCGTCATAATTCTTTATTTTACTTGAATTACCCCCAAGAAGAGAAACTAAGGCAGGCAGGGGGAGAAGAGGAGAAGGTGCCGGGTCTGAGATTTTTTTCCAGCTATAGAAGAGTTTTTGTAATTTATTTCGTAATAGGCTTGGATTAACGCAGATCATTTACAAACCAAGTGATGAGCAAATTTCATTTTGTAATACAAACATATTCCATATTCCATGCCTGATGGTTGAAGGAACACTGTAGTTAGCAGAGAAATATTTTAAAGTGCTAATAATTCCCTTCCTTACATTAAAGAAGGCTGTTGTGGATCATTTATATTCCAGAAATTTCAGGACCATAAGGAGCTAAGAGACTGTGCAGAATAAGGTGTCATTTACATTTAAACATATTTAGGGTCTGTCTTTTAATATTGACAGAGGTTTACTTGCTTGTTTTTATGTCTTGGACAGGAAGGGAATCTTTAGGAGTAGAAAAAAACTATTTACACTTACTGGGATATCAAATTGATATTCCATTTTTTAAAGTTACAAAATTAAAAATCTACTTTTCCTTGAGTTTAAATTAGTAATATTGTTATGCAAATTATTCTCTCACTTTTCTTTGATTAATATTTGGTTTGCTCATGTCAAGAAACTAAATTAAACAATCAGTACAAAGTTGGATAATTAAATCTCCTTAAACATTTTAAACTGCATTTATAAATTTAATAGAGTCAATTTTTATTTTAAACGTTTCAAAAGCCTGCAAATTTATAACCTTATGAGTGCTTCCCGGAGTACTTAAATAATCCTTATTAATCGAATGCATTAAATGCATAAATATGGCAAATTAAATTCTCTTAGGCATTTTACTTACTTGGAGAAAAGGAGAGTGTTAATACTGAAAGAAATGGGGAAATTGGAAAGAGAAGGTGGTATGATAAAGGCATGCTGATACAAGGCCTTAAAGATGTGCCATAAGAAATTGGTACTACGTGGGACTTCCCTGGCCATCCAGTGGTTCGGAGTCTGCTCTTTCACTGCCAAGGTCCAGGGTTCAACCCCTGGTCAGGGAACTAAGATCCTGCCAGCAGCGCAGGACGGCCAAAAAGAAAGGAAGAAAGAAACTGTGACTAAGAGATTTGGGACTGAGGTTCTCTGAAATTAGAATCACAGGAGTCCTTCAACATACACATGCCCAAACCCCAGCACAGACCTACTCAATCTCATATACCACGAATATTTCGAAAAGGCTCCCTGAATCCTGATGCTGCCCAAGTATCCCCAGACTTCCCACTCCCCCACTCCAGTCCCATAATCCCACATTTTACACCCTCAGCCTGCTTGTGAGTCACTGGTGGGAGTCCAGGGAAAAGCTCCTTCAAGAAATGTTGATTTGATACAATCACCTGGATAGTGTCTCCTTTGTAAGCAGCTCCCATGGAGCAAATGTTTAGAGACTAGAGCACCAGGGCTTGGGAGGACACCCATATCAAGGGGACAGAAAGAAGAGAATCCTAATAGAGTCATGAAATTTACTTTTTGTACTTAGCACATATGAGAAACCAAGATCTGGGTCTCTATTCCCCTCCGCCCCTACATATGTATCTATATTTATTATCAAATGCCTTAGAATAGAAATCTGATGCTAAAAATCTACATGTGAATTCTAATAAGAATGTAGTAAGGGTTTAACCAACAGCCTTATAGAGAGCTTCACAGCAAGGTTCAGGTAGAGATTTTTTCAAAGGGGTCTCTGCCTTGAATGACAAAAAAATTCAATGAATCTTTTCTTTCCTTCCTCCTTTCCTTTCCTTCCTCCCTCCCTCCCTTTCTTTCTTTCACAGGAGCTGTTGCATGCCCAGCACTGACTGAGGCACTGTAGAGGTTATGGAAGAAATTCAGGTGATGTGCCTTTCCTCCAGACTGTACAATTTAGCTGAGGAGATGAGACTAACACAAATATAACAATAAGAAAAATGTAAGACTACATACAATCAAATGCTAGGTAGAGTGTAACAACAGTTTAAGAGGTGAGAGAAAGAAGGTTTCTGGAGATGGTTGGAAAAGGCAGGCTGGGCTCTACAGAGATGCAGAGACATTAGCTGACTCTCACAGACTGAGTAGGACGGATGCACAGCCCAACCCAGGCACAAAGGCCTCTGGGTACCATGAAAGGAAAGGCCCGTTAGAGAAATACTGAAAATTATGAGTAAGCTGACCACATTTTCCATAAAAATATCCGGACGCATGGTTGGACACATGGTCTAGCAACAGGAAAGAATATTTTTACTTGGGGCCGTACCAGAAAATCTAGAACATATGGTGACTCTATTTACGGGCCAAGAAAATCCTAATACAAGAGAGGGCTGAAGTAACCGACCCCAGATAGACAAGACACAGCCACACCATCTGAGAGGCTGCTGGACTATTTCCCCAGTCATCAGAGTTAATGTTCTTCGTTAACATTTCCGTTAATCTTTTCAGAGAAAAGGTCAGTGCCTGAACAAAAAAAGATATTTGGAGAATTTATATTCAGATTTCTTAAATACATCCTTTAATATTTTCTCAAATAATTTTTGTAGTAGGCAGGGTATAAATAATGACTGCAAAAATGTTTCTTCCACCTGGGGTAATAAAATAAAATCCAATTTAAACTTTCCTTTCCTATAAGAAAAAGAGAACATCCGTACCCTGTGAAGTTCCAGGCTTCTTATCAGAGCCTTCATTCACATTGAAAAATATATTTTAAACTACCAAGATTGTTATATGTAATTTTGCCTTTTATGTCCCTGATGTCTCACTGTTTTTCTCACTGTTTTAATAGCGTGCTGTCTGAAATAAATACATTCCAGAAGCTTCCTTACCCAGTTTTGCAACTTAATAATCTTAGCAATTATTGGGGAAAAAAAACCAGTTTTAAAGGCTTTAACTCAAATCTTGGAAGGTTAAAACATCTTCCCTTTCACCCTTCAGCCCATCCCAGAGCTCAGAGATCACTTGCCAACTCATTCTCAGTATTATCAAGGAAATGCACATTTTTCTCCTTTTATGGTCAGTAAATACATTGACCAAGATGATGCGGTAATCATTACTGAAGCACAACAAGAAAGTCACACATTTGAATGACTGGCTTCCTCTACTTATAAAAAAAAATCTTAAATGCATCTTAAAATATATGTATTTCTTTTTTTTTTTTTTTTTAAATTTATTTATTTATGGCTGTGTTGGGTCTTCGTTTCTGTGCGAGGGCTTTCTCTAGTTGTGGCAAGCGGGGGCCACTCTTCATCGCGGTGTGCGGGCCTCTCACTATCGCGGCCTCTCTTGTTGCAGAGCCCAGGCTCCAGATGCGCAAGCTCAGTAATTGTGGCTCACGGGCCCAGCTGCTCCGCGGCATGTGGGATCCTCCCAGACCAGGGCTCAAACCCGTGTCCCCTGCATTGGCAGGCAGATTCTCAACCACTGCGCCACCAGGGAAGCCCAAATATATGTATTTCTGATAAAAGCAAGAAGACATGTTTTTAATGAGATTTCCTGGATACTAGACTTGTCTATTTTTCTTTTCAATTTTCCACTGTTATTCCAGGCCTCAAAAAACATAGGTACATTTAAAGACAGAGCTCGACTTTCATTAGCTAGAGTTGCTAAGAAAGAGGAAATCCCTAAACACACACAATAGAAAGGGAACATTATGCAACTATTAAAATAAAAATTGTGTTCAGCCTTAAGAACAAATGAAATTCTGACACATGCTACAGCATGGATTAACCTTGAAGACATCATGCCAAGTGAAATAAGCCAGACACAAAAGGCCAAATACTATATGAATCCTCTTAATATAATGAGGGACCTAGTGTAGTCAACTTCATAGAGATAGGAAGCAGGATGATGGTTGCCAGGGGCTGAGGTGAGAAGAGAATGAGGAGTTAGTAATTGTTCAATAGGTGCAGAGTTTCAGTTTTGAAAGATGAGAAGAATTCTGGAGATGGATAGCAATGATTGTTGCACAACAATGTGAATGTATTTAATGCCACTGATCTGTACACTTAAAAACGGTTACAATGGTAAATTTTACGTTACGTACATTTTTCCCCAAAATTTTTAAAATAAAAAAATTAATTATGAATAAATTAAATCTATCTGGATAAAAACTCACTGTCCCAATCCCCAAAACTAGGTCCAAAGCTGACAGGTGAATTATCCATGGCTTTCGGAGAGTTTAGTCGAGGTAAGTGGAAAAGATAAAAATTCTTTATTACACAAGAATGTGTGATAAACAATACTGTAGGGACCACAAAGAGGAAGGGCTCACTTCTACCCGGAGCAAGGCACTTTGCTTATTTTTTTCCTTTGTATATTCTGAGAAACATATCAACTCTTTAATTTCACTGGTATGATGTGTAAATAGATTGGGCAACAGAGAAAAGTAAAACAAGTTATCAGAAGATACTTGACAATATAAAATCCAAGAGGATAGAAAACCCTCTAGATGGTATACATTAACTATAAGAAGACCAGCTAGAAAGGCTGGGTTACAAAGTAGAGAAGAGTAATTGGGATTAGGAGGAAAACGTAATAAAAAGACCACAGTAAGCAGTAAGTGTTATTTAGTGTATACAGTAGGATAAACTACAAAAGAATTCAAGCACATGTGCTTTATTGTTAAGAATTCTGCTGTACAATCTAACAGAGGGACAAAAGGCACAAATAAGAAACAAACACATTTTTCAAGCAATAATTCATAAGGGCAAAATAATATAGTGTAAAAATATATAAGTATTAATTAGGGATCAAGCAGAGGAATAAAAAAAATAAGATCCCACAGGTTTGGGGTCCAATTTGGAAATAAAGGAGGGATAATGTTGGTGAAGAAGAACAAGGGCATTGCAAACTGGGAAGAACAACAAAAGAGCCCCAGAGTTTGGAACAAAGTCCCACAAGCCTGCACAAGAACTTTAAGGGGAAGCAGGCATGAAAGTGTCTGTCCTATAAGGTGACTATTCACAGATGACTTAGAGGAATTCAGGGGACTAAGAAGTACTTACAAGTTCATGGAAAGGCACCTAACAATACATTTCCAAATTTGTACGAATTTTAATGTTGCTAGTCATAGAAGGGGGAATCACTGTAATTGTGTGGATCCAGCTAGCCAAAGGCTGACCTTCAAAAAGGTCAAAATTTTACCTTATTAAAATGTAAGCATCAGGGCTTCCCTGGTGGCGCAGTGGTTAAGAATCCGCCTGCCAAATGCAGGGAACACGGGTTCGAGCCCTGGTCCGGGAAGATCCCACATGCCGCGGAGCAACTAAGCCCGTGCGCCACAACTACTGAGCCTGCACTCTAGAGCCCGCGAGCCACAACTACTGAAGTCCGTGCGCCTAGAGCCCATGCTCCGCAACAAGAGAAGCCACTGCAATGAGAAGCCCGCACACCGCAACAAAGAGTAGCCCCCGCTCACCGCAACTAGAGAAAGCCCACGTGCAGCAACAAAGACCCAACGCAGCCAAGAATAAATAAATAAAATAAAATAAAAAAAGTAACCATCAGAAGGGGCTCAAAGTTGTCATAGAGCATTCGCTCTTGAGTCTGAGTTGGATCTTGAGTATCAGACTAGAGCTAAGTCTGGACTCAGTGTAGGAAAGAGATCCCATCAAACAGAAAGTCTGCTCTGCAAAGTCTAATAATAGCAGTTCCTGCAGATTGCACAGGTCACTGTGCACTGGACACGATTCCAAGGGCTCTCCAAGGGCTCGTTCATTTCATCTTCACAATCCTCCTGGGGGTGGAAAGTGGTGCTGCTGCCCCTAGAGCCCAGGCCCTTAACCACTAGGCTACACCAACCTTCTACTGCTTTTCAAATGACTATGTGAAATTCTGTCTGTTCCTGGAATGGAAGGGCCATGAGCTGTATATATGAATGCAATCTAACAAACATTTTGCAGCCGTGATCTATCCAGCCTCGAGAATCTGTTCTATTTTTAAAGAACTTAAAATGAATTTAATAAATTTACTTTTAGCCTGCCACATGCCATGAAGGATTTGAGACCAAAAGAAATACAGGTTTATAGGAAGTGGACTGTGAATTAGGCAGACTCTATATATGATACGATAAAAAAATGTTCTTCTGAATTTTGAAAATGAGTCACAGAGAAGTAAAGAGTTTATTCCCCAGACCTCTGTTTGTTTACAGCTCTAGAGACTTAGAACCAGCCAAGCCCATCTTGGGAATCATGACATATGCTCATCTGGGAACTCAGCAGGTATCAATTCACAACCCAATCTGGTCCCTGAAAGATAATGAATGACTTTGTAATATCAGGCATCAAAGAATAAATATTCATTTTCTGACACTCTGAAGAGAAGATAAATTTAAAATGTCAGCTGAATTTCATCCTAACTAGATGAAAATTTGTTTCATTCCCGTCAAACTTGTTAAATAAAGAAGCTCCAAAACATACAGACACACTGAAAAAGAAGACTGAAAGCAGCAAGTGTTGTAATACAGTAAGCACAACGCTTTCCCTAGAAATGACCAGTAGTGCTTGGAGCGCGATGATAGTGTCTAGTCTTTGGTCTCAGCTTTTCCAGTTCTTCTTCCTGATGCAATTGCTTGTTTTATTGCCATTGCCTATGTTATGGGCTGAGTTGTGTCTCCCCCAAATTCATATGCTGAAGTCCTAAACCCAGTACAGGTGACCCGTCAGAAGACGACTATATTTGGAGATAGGGTCTTTTTTTTTTCTTAGCCAAAAGGCCGCGAGGCAATGGAGATAACGTCTTGAAAGAGGTAATTAAATTGAAATGAGGTCATGAGAGTGGACCTTAATCCAATATGACTTGTAAGAAGAGGAAATTTGGACACAGACACACTCAGTTTGAAGATGTGAAGACAGAGGGAGAATATGGTTATCTACCAGCCAAGGGGAGAGACCTTGGAAGAAGCCAACCCTCCGACATCTTGATCTTGGACTTGCTAGCCTCCAGAATTGTGAGAAAATAAATTTATGTTCTTTTAAGCCACCCAGTCTGTGGTCCTTTGTTATGGCAACCCTGGCAAACTACTGCACTATACCTTCCACCAGATTGTAAGCTCGGCGAGGGCCAGCCTATGTCTGGGTGTCTTCTCTACCCTTGTATCCCCAGCACATATCATGAGCTTGCTGCACAATAGGTGCTTAATAAATATTGTTGAATGAATAGCTGACTGCAGCTGGATATCTTGGCCCATTTTACTGGAGTACAGGTATGTAACTATTACCAAAAATGATCAGAAGTAACTTTCTCCCTTTATTAAAAAATAACTTTATATTCTGATTTAAAAAATGCTGCCCATCCATTGTGAAAAATAGGGAGCAGTATAAAAAAAGGAGAAAACAATCACTTAAAACCCTGCCACTTAGAGATAACCACTTTAAGTTTTGACACATACACATAGATATTTCAATACAGTAAAATAATATTGTAACACTTACCATATGTCACATTTTCCCCACAGAGTTAAAACTTCTTCATAAACATTTTAAATGACTATAAAATGTGTAATATCAGGTATATCTTTCATAATTGAAATCCCCATTGTTAGACATTCAGGTGTTTCTAATTTTTTCTATCATAATTAGCACTGCAGTGAATTTCTTTGTGCGAAAAAGCTTTTATCCACTTTTCTGAAGTCTTTAAAGGATGACATCCTAGCACTGCAATTATTGATTCAAAAGGCATGGCCATTTGTATCAATTGTTAAGGCTTCTGATCCATATTCTTCTATTGTTTTTTGAAAAGATAAGCCAATTTATACTCTCACAAGAAATCCATGAGATTTGCCATCACTTTACCCTTAAGTATGATTTTACAAATCTTATTAATATAAGATAAAATGGCATCTTGAGTGGCATTTAAGTTTTCATCCTTTGAAAATTTATGGAGCTTTCCATTTTCCTCTATGCATTAGCTATTTATAATTTTGCTTTTTGAACTGTCTGTGTGCCTTTTGAAAGGGGCTTTTCTGAATGATTTTTAGGAGGCAGTCTTCTAGCCAGGCTCCTACTGCAATATTGCCTGCCTTTCAATAGAGGCCTCTATTCTGAGTTAATGAGACCACACATCTTAGAGCAGTCCCAGAATCTTATCACAGGCTGCTACACTGTAATGAAGTCTTTACAGTTCTGAATAGACAAACTTGTCCAATTATTCATCACCTACTAACAAATTTTGATACATCAAATACATGTGGATATATTTAATTTAGTTATCTAAGTCTGAAATCAGTTTTCTTTGTGGAATGAAAAGAAAGTTCTCACTTCAAAAAAACAATAAAACAACCAAACTTTTGTGAGGAAGGAAGATAGCTCTCTACCTCCAACATAATTTTGGCATAAACGTGCCTACTTCTTAGCTGCATTTATTAAATTCAGGACACAGAGGAAATTAAAAATACATATACTGGGGAGAGGAGAGTCAAAATGGTGTACTAGGAGGACACGGAATTCGCGTGTCCTCACAACTAGGGCACCTACCAGGCACCTAAGGGGACGGGAGGAACCCCCAGTGACTGGGTAGGATGTGGGGTGTGGGAGGAGCGAAGGGGGAGGAGAAGTGGAGGCGGGACGGGACTGGCGCCCCTGAGGGGTGGCTGGGGGAGGGGAAGGGATCCCACACCCGAAGGGGGAAATTGGGGAACCACTGGGAGGGCAGAGGATCAAAAGGGAGCATGGCCAGGTTTCCCCTTCCCACTTGGGCCCCCAGGAACCTGCTGAGATCCCAGGCCTGATCCTCTGCCCGCCGAGGCCCCCTCCAGCCATGGGGTCCTGAGGGAGTGGGAGGGAGGGAAGGGGGAGCAAAGGTAAAGGCCGGACCTCTGGGACCAGCACCCCTGAGGGGCGGCTGGGGGAGGGAAGGAGTTCCTACACCCAGTGGGACCCACCCACCGTTAGGGGTCCAGCTGTGACAGAGGAGACCCTGGGGGAGACAGTGGGGGAGGGGCATGAAGGAACGGAGGGGAAGGGGGTCAGCGCTTTCCCTGTCCACTTGGGCACCGGGGAGCCTCTTGGGCTCCCGGGCCTAATCCTCTGCCCTCGGAGCCTCCCTCCTGCTGCGCAGAGCCCAAGCCCCGCCCCTACAATCCCCCCAGGGCCCCACCTCTACACTCGGAGACCCTCTCTGAGACTCCCTCCAACGAGCTGGGCCTAAGCCCCACCCACACACCCTCACCCAGGGCCCTACCTCCAAACTCCGGAACTCCACACTCCAGAGGCCCTGCCCAGGTGCCCCCCTCGCTCAAACATCACCCCCCCACCTGCCTAGGTCCTGCCCCACCTTAAACCCCACCCCTGCCTAAGTTCCACCCCTGCCCAAACTCCACCCCCAGAACCAAGGCTTGCTTTTTTTCTTTTTTCCTCTTTTAGATTAGGTTTCTGTTTTACCTTGTTGATTCATTGTTGGTTTTTTGTTTGTTTGTTTTTTATAAATTTATTTATTTATGGCTGCGTTGGGCCTTCATTGCTGCGTGCAGGCTTTCTCTAGTTGCGGTGAGTGGGGGCTACTCTTTGTTGTGGTGCGTGGGCTTCTCATTGCGGTGGCTTCTCTTGTTGCAGAGCACGGGCTTTAGGCACATGGGCTTCTGTAGTTTTGGCACACGGGCTCAGTAGTTGTGGCTCACGGGCTCTAGAGTGCAGGCTTCAGTAGTTGTGGCGCATGGGCTTAGTTGCTCCACGGCATGTGGGATCTTCCCAGACCAGGGCTCGAACCCATGTCTCCTGCACTGGCAGGCGGATTCTTAACCACTGAGCCACCAGGGAAGCCCTGATTCATTGTTGTTGGTTCTTTTATATTTTTATTTTTCCTAATAAATCTTTTATTTTTCTAATTTTATTTTATTCTTTATACTTTGTTATTGTTCTCTCCTTTTGGCTTACTCCCCCAACCCTTTTCATTTTTTTCTTTTTTCTGTTGTGGTTTTATTTTACCTTGTTGCAGTTGTTTCAATTACAGTTTTATTTTTCCTCATATATTTTTATCTTTTTAATTTTATTTAGTTTTTTATTCTTTTATATTGTACTGCTCCTTTTTTTCCTTTCTTTTTTTTTTTTTAACCACACCACAAAGCTCTTGGTTCCCAGGCCAGAGGTCAGGCCCAAGCTCCTGTGGTGGGAGCTCTGAGTCCCAACTGCTGGACTAACAGAGAACCTCAGACCCCAGGGAATATTAATTGGAGTGAGGCCTCCCGGAGGTCCTCATCTCAGCACCAAGACCCAGCTCTATCCAACTGCCTGCAAACTCCAGTGCTGGACGTCTCAGGCCAAACAACCAGTAAGACAGGAATACAGCACCACCCATCAAAAAAAAAGAAAAAAAGAGAGAAACGACAAAAAAAATGTTACAGACGAAGGAGCAAGGTAAAAACCTACAAGACCAAATAAATGAAGATGAAATAGGCAACATACCTGAAAAAGAATTCATAGTAACAATAGTAAAGATGATTCAAAATCTCGGAAACAGAATGGAGAAAATACAAGAAACATTTAATAAGGATCTAGAAGAACTAGAGAGCAAACAAAGAGGAATGAACAACACAGTTACTGAAATTAAAAATATTCTAGAAGGAATCAATAGCAGATTAACTGAGGCAGAAGACGGATAAGTGAGCTGGGAGATAAAATTGTGGAAATAACGGCCAGGGAGCAGAGCAAAGAAAAAAGAATGAAAAGAATTGAGGACAGTCTCAGAGACATCTGGGACACCATTAAACACACTAATATTCAAATTATAGGGGTCCCTGAAGAAGAAGAGAAAAAGAAAGGGTCTGAGAAAATATTTGAAGACATTATAGTCAAAAACTTCCCTAACATGGGAAAGGAAATAGTCAATCAAGTCCAGGAAGCACAAGAGAGTCCCATACAGGATAAACCCAAAGAGAAACACGCCAAGACACATGTTAATCAAACTATCAAAAATTAAATACAAAGAAAAAAATATTAAAAGCAGCAAGGGAAAAGCAACAAATAACATACAAGGGAATCCCCATAAGGTTAACAGCTGATCCTTCAGCAAAAACTCTGCAAGCCAGAAGGGACTGGCAGGACATAATTAAAGTGACAAAAAGGAAAAACCTACAACCAAGATTACTCTACCCAGCAAGGATCTCATTCAGATTCGATGGAGAAATTAAAAGCTTTATAAACAAGCAAAAGTTAAGAGAATTCAGCACCACCAAACCAGCTTTACAACAAATGCTAAAGGAACGTCTCTAGGCAGGAAACACAAGAGAAGGAAAAGACCTACAAAAACAAACCTAAAACAATTAAGAAAATGGTAATAGGAACATACATATCAATAACTACCTTAAATGTAAGTGGATTAAATGTTCCAAACAAAAGACATAGATGGGCTGAATGGATACAAAAACAAGACCTGTATATATGCTGTCTACAAGAGACCAACTTCAGACCTAGGGACACGTACAGACTGAAAGTGAGGGGATGGAAGAAGGTACTCCACGCAAATGGAAATCAAAAGAAAGCTGGCGTAGCAATTCTCATATCAGACAAAATAGACTTTAAAATAGAGACTATTACGAGACAAAGAAGGACATTACATAATGATCAAGGGATCAGTCCAAGAAGAAGATATAACAATTGTAAATATTTATGCACCCAGCATAGGTGCACCTCAATACATAAGGCAAATGCTAACAGCCATAAAAGGGGAAATCGACAGTAACACAATCATAGTAGGGGACTTTAACACCCCACTTTCACCAACGGACAGATCACCCAAAATGAAAATAAATAAGAAAACACAAGCTTTAAATGACGCATTAAACAAGATGGACTTAACTGATATTTTTAGGACATTCCATCCAAAAACAACAGAATACACTTTCTTCTCAAGTGCTCATGGAACATGCTCCAGGATAGACCATACCTTGGGTCACAAATCAAGCACTGGTAAATTAAAGAAAACTGAAATCATATCAAGTATCTTTTCTGACCACAATGCTATGAGACTAGATACCAATTACAGGAAAAGAACTGTAAAAAAATACAAACACGTGGAGGCTAAACAATATGCTACTAAATAACCAAGAGATCACTGAAGAAAGCAAAGAGGAAATCAAAAAACACCTAGAAACAAATGACAATGAAAATGTGACAAACCATAACCTATGGGATGCAGCAAAAGCAGTTCTAAGAGGGAAGTTTATAGCAATACAATCTTACCTCAAGAAACAAGAAACATCTCAAATAAACAACCTAATCTAACACCTAAAGCAATTAGAGAAAGAAGAACAAAAAAACCCCAAAGTTAGCAGAAGGAAAGAAATCATAAAGATCAGAACAGAAATAAATGAAAAAGAAATGAAGGAAACAAGAGCAAAGATCAATAAAACTAAAAGCTTCTTCTTTGAGAAGATAAACAAAATTGATGAACCATTAGCCAGACTCATCAAGAAAAAAAGGGAGAAGACTCAAATCAATAGAATTAGAAATGAAAAAGGAGAAGTAACAACTGACACTGCAGGAATACAAAGGATCATGAGAGATTACTACAAGCAACTATATGCCAATAAAATGGACAAACTGGAAGAAATGGACACCCTGGAAGAAATGGACACATTCTTAGAAAAACACAACCTTCTGAGACTGGACCAGGAAGAAATAGAAAATATAAACAGATCAATCACAAGCACTGAAATTGAAACTGTGATTAAAAATCTTCCAACAAACAAAAGTCCAGGACCAGATGGCTTCACAGGTGAATTCTATCAAACATTTAGAGAAGAGCTAACACCTATCCTTCTCAAACTCTTCCAAAATATAGCAAAGGGAGGAACACTCCCAAACTCATTCTATGAGGCCACCATCACGTTGATACCAAAACCAGACAAAGATATTACAAAGAAAGAAAACTACAGGCCAATACTTCTGATGAACATAGATGCAAAAATCCTCAACAAAATACCAGCAAGCAGAATCCAACAGCACATTAAAAGGATCATACACGATGATCAAGTGGGGTTTATCCCAGGAATGCAGGGTTTCTTCAATATATGCAAATCAATCGATGTGATACACCATATTAACAAACTGAAGGATAAAAACCATATGATAATCTCAATAGATGCAGAAAAAGCTTTTGACAAAATTCAACACCCATTTATGATAAAAAATTCTCCAGAAAGTAGGCATAGAGGGAAGCTACCTCAACATAATAAAGGCCATATATGACAAACCCACAGCCAACATCGTTCTCAATGGTGAAAAACTGAAACCATTTCCTCTAAGATCAGAAACAAGACAAGGTTGCCTACTCTCTCCACTTTTATTTAACATAGTTTTGGAAGTTTTAGCCACAGCAATCAGAGAAGAAAAAGAAATAAAAGGAATCCAAATCAGAAAAGAAGTAGTAAAGCTGTCACTGTTTGCAGATGATATAATACTATACATAGAGAACCCTAAAGATGCTACCAGAAAACTACTAGAGCTAATCAATGAATTTGGTATAGTAGCAGGATACAAAGTTAATGCACAGAAATCTCTTGCATTCCTATACACTAATGATGAAAAATCTGAAAGAGAAATTAAGGAAACACTCTCACTTACCATCGCAACAAAGAGAATAAAATACCTAGGAATAAACCTACCTAAGGAGACAAAAGACCTGTATGCAGAAAACTATAAGACACTGATGAAAGCAATTAAAGATGATACAGATGGAGAGATACACCATGTTCTTGGATTGGAAGAATCAACATTGTGAAAATGACTATACTACCCAAAGCAATCTACCTATTCAATGCAATCCCTGTCAAACCACCAATGGCATTTTTCACAGAACTAGAACAAAAAATTTCACAATTTGTATGGAAACACAAAAGACTCCGAATAGCCAAAGCAATCTTGAGAAAGAAAAACGGAGCTGGAGGAATCAGGCTCCCGGACTTCAGACTATACTACAAAGCTACAGTGATCAAGACAGTATCGTACTGGCACAAAAACAGAAATATAGATCAATGGAACAAGATAGAAAGCCCAGAGATAAACCCACACACATATGGTCAACTTATCTTTGATAAAGGAGGCAAGAGTATACAATGGAGAAAAGACAGCCTCTCCAGTAAGTGGTGCTGGGAAAACTGGACAGCTACGTGTAAAAAGAATGAAATTAGAACACTCCCTAACACCATACACAAAAATAAACTCAAAATGGATTAAAGATCTAAATATAAGGCCAGACCCTATAAAACTCTTAGAGGAAAACATAGGCAGAACACTCTATGACATAAATCACAGCAAGATCCTTTTTGACCCACCTCCTAGGATAATGGAAATAAAAACAAAAATAAACAAATGGGACCTAATGAAACTTAAAAGCTTTTGCACAGCAAAGGAAACCATAAAAAAACATGAAAAGACAACCCTCAGAATGGGAGAAAATATTTGCAACTGAAGCAACTGACAAAGGATTAATCTCCAAAATATACAAGCAGCTCATGCAGCTCAATATGAATAAAACAAACAACCCCATCCAAAAATGGGCAGAAGACCTAAATACACATTTCTCCAAAGATATACAGATTGCCAACAAACACATGAAAAGATGCTCATCATCACTAATCATTAGAGAAATGCAAATCAAAGCTACAATGAGGTATCACCTCACACCAGTCAGAATGGCCATCATCAAAAAATCTACAAACAATAAATTCTGGAGAGTGTGGAGAAAAGGGAACCCTCTTGCACTGTTGGTGGGAATGTAAATTGATACAGCCACTATGGACAACAATATGGAGGTTCCTTAAAAAACTAAAAATAGAACTACCATACGACCCAGCAATCCTACTACTGGGCATATACCCTGAGAAAACCATAATTCAAAAAGAGTCAGGTACCACAATGTTCACTGCAGTACTATTTACAATAGCCAGGAAATGGAAGCAACCTATGTGTCCATCAACTGATGAATGGATAAAGAAGATGTGGCCCATATATACAATGGAATATTACTCAGCCATAAAAAGAAACAAAATTGAGTTATGTGTAGTGAGGTGGATGGACCCAGAGTCTGTCATACAGAGTGAAGTAAGTCAGAAAGAGAAAAACAAATACCATATGCTAACACATATGTGTGGAATCTAAAAAGAATGGTTCTGATGAACCTAGGGGCAGGACAGTAATAAAGACGCAGACATAGAGAATGGACTTGAGGACACAGGGAGGGGGAAGGGTAAGCTGGGACGAAGTGAGAGAGTAACACTGACATGTATATACTACCAAATGTAAAATAGATAGCCAGTGGGAAGCAGCTGCATAGCACAGGGAGATCAGCTCGGTGCTCTTCGACCACCTGGAGGGGTGGGATAAGGAGGGTGGGAGGGAGACGCAAGAGGGAGGGGATATGGGGATATATGTATATGTATAGCTGATTCACTCTGTTATACAGCAGAAACTAACACAACATTGTAAAGCAATTATAGTCCAATAAAGATGTTAAAAAAATACATATATTTTCCAACCGTTTTATTCTAAAATTCACATCCATGTTAAATCAAAATCATGAGCCTTGAATAAACCGTAGAGGTCTTCTCATCAAATACCTACACGTTCAGACAAGGAAAACTTCAACAGAAATGATTTTAAGGTGGTGGACAGTGATCAAGCTCAGTTTTAGAGAGAGCAACCGACCAGAATGGTTAGAATTTGGAGGGATGTTGGTGATATTAAACAGGCTGGGTGAAGCCCGTTGAGTATAGTGAAATAAAGACCATGCAACTTTATTATGCTTCTCTTCTACATCCTCACTTGGCTAATCCTTGCCCAGCCTTGCCCATTGTCCCATAGTCACAGTGGGAGAGGTGCCCTATGCTTTTCCAAGGATGGCCCCTGCCGTTCCCCTCCTCATCCTCTCCCCTCATCCCTCAGAATGTCATCCGTCTTTCCCCTCTGTTTGTCATCCTTCCCTGTCCATCTGTTCCTTAAACTAAAAATATATTCGGCTTTCTTTTTCCTAAAAAAAAAAAAAAAACTGCATTCCAGGCTTTCCTAGCTAGCATTACCCGATTTGCCCCCTTTTCAAAACTCCTTGAAATGTACACTGTGTTTTTGTTTTGCTCCAATTTCCTCCCCCCACACACACATATATTAAGGTAGCTGCTGCTCAGACTCTACCCACCTCCAATTAGGTTTGCCTGTTCTTGAACTTCATATAAATGGACTCATACAGTGTGTACTCTTTAGTGTCTGGCTTCTTTCATGCCTTTTATTATTTTTTGTGTGGTAAGATATACATAACATAAAATGTACCATTCTAACCATTTTGAGTATACAGTTCAGTGGCATAAATACATTCACACTGTCATGCAATCATCACCACCATCCATCCACAGAACTTTTTCATCTTTCCAAAATGAACCTCTATACCCACTAAGTAATAACTCCCCAGTCTTCCCTACCCTCCAGCCCCTGGTAACCTCTATTCTACTTTCTGTCTCTATGAATTTGCCTATTGTAGGTACCTTATATAAGTGGAATCATACACTATTTGCCCTTTTGTGTCTGACTTATTTCACTTAGCATAATGTTTTCAAGATTCATCCATGTTGTAGCAGAACTTCATTCCCTTTTAAGATGATAATATTCCACTGTATGTATATACCACATTTTGTTTATTGATTTTGTTTATCCGAAAGTGGACATTTAGGATGTTTCCACTTTTTGGCTATTGTGAATAATGCTGTATGAACACTCATATACAAATATCTGTTTGAGTCCCTGTCTTCAATCTTTTGAGTAGCGGAATTTCTGGATCATATTGTTACCTAGTCCAAGCTCATACTGCTCACTGCACAACAGGCCAATAAATCAAGAGATGAGTTGTTGGGACAAGGAATAGCAACTTTATTTGGAAAGCCAGCAGACAAAGAAGGTGGTGGACTCGTGTCCCAAAGAACCGTCTTCCCTGAGTTAGAATTCAGGCTTCTTTTATACTAAAAGGGAAGGGGGTAAAGTGCTGGTCCCGGCCAGACTCAGGAGGAGATGTATTAATTTCTTCTTTCCTGTAGTCATTCAATAGGTGGGCCTGGTCAGGATGTTTTCTGTCAGCTAAACAAAGGTGTTTTAGCTTGATGCTTATTACCTGAGAGACAGGGTTCCCAGAGATGGGCCATTATGTATACTTTAGGCTTAGAGGCAACATCCCTTTAGTGATTAACTTACAATAGAATACAAAAGTTCTTCCCTATTACAATATGATAATTCTATGTTTAACTTGTTGAAGCCTTGCCAAACTGTTTACCATATGGCTAAAACGTTTTACATTCCCACCAGCAGTGCATTTTTTCCACATCCTTGTCAGCACTTGTTTTTCTTTTTTCAAAAATAATAGCCATCCTAAACAGTGTGAAGTGGTATCTCACTGTGATTTTGATGTATGCATTTATACTTAAAATGCTCTCTGTCCTTGGTTCCTGCCTTCATATTGGTTCTTTGTTAATTTTTCATTCTTCTTGGCCGACTCTTCCTTCTCTCTCTGCCTCCTTAATTTGGGTTTCCCTGGGCTCCTCCTCAGCCTCTCCTGCCTTCTTTGCACATAGTACCTGGAGATTTCATCCATGTCCATGATAGAAGTATCACACCCATGCTGGTAACTCACAGATCTGTATTTCTGTAGTCAGGACCTCTCTCTGAGCACAGTATTGCTTTAAAATCATCATCTTCAGAAAATAAAAGAGTGTGAAGTTTAAAACTTGATTAAAAATATGAACACTTTGATGGTCTTTTTTGCTGGTGAGATTAGGGAGTGAGGAAGAAAGAAAAGACTCTCACATTCTAAAAAAATTGTGGTTAAAAACACATAACATAAATGTACTATCATAACCATTTTAAAAAAAAGAGGCTTTATTTTTTAGAGCAGTATTAGGTTCACAGCAAAACTGAGTCAAAGGCACAGAGATTTCCCATATACTTCCCCCCTCCATGTGCATACAGCCTCTCCCATATCAAAATCTCCCACCAGACTGTTGCATCTGTTACAACTGATGAACCTACACTGACTCATCATCATCACCCAGAGTCCATAGTTCACATCAGGATTCACTCTTGGTGTTGTATATCCCTTGAGTTTAGACAAATGTATAATGACATGTAGCCACCATTATAGTATCATACCAACTAGTTTCACTGCCCTAAAAATCCTCTGTATTCCACCTATTCATCCCTCTCTTCCTCCTAACCCCTGACAACCACTGATCTTTTCACTGTCTTCAGACTTTTGCTTTTTCCAGAATATCGTATTGTTGGAATCATATAGTAGGTAACCTTTCCAGACTGCCTTCTTTCACTTAGTCATATGCTTTTAAGGTTCCTCCATATCTTTTCATGTCTTGATAGCTCATTTCTTTTTAGCACTAATATTACATTGTCTGGATGTACCACAGTTTATTTAGCCATTCACCTACTGAAGGACATCTTGGTTGCTTCCACGTTTTGGCAATTATGAATAAAGCTGCTCATCTGTGTGCAGGTTTTTGTGTGAACATGAGTTTTCAACTCATTTGGGTAAAATCAAGGAGCATGACTGCTAAATCATATGGTAAAAGAATGTTTAGTTTTGTAAGACACTGTCAAACTGTCTTCCAAAGTGGCTGTACCATTTTGTATCCCACTAGCAATGAATGAGAATTCCTGTTGCTCCACATCCTCACTAGTTTTTGGTATTGTTAGTGAAAGAAAGAATGGATAAACTGGACCTTATTAAAATCTAAAACTTCTGTTCTGCAAAAGGCATTTGCAAGAGAATGAGAAGACAAGCCACAGACTGAGAACATATTTGTAAAAGATATATCTGATAAAGGACTGTTATCCAAAATATACAAACAACCCTTAAAACTCAACAATAATAAAACAAACAACCCAATCAAAAAATAGGGAAGAAACCTGAATAGACACTTTACCAAAGAAGATGTAGAGATGGCAGATACGCATATGAAAAGATGCTCAACTTAATATGTTATGAAGGAGTTGCAAATTAAAACAATGAGATACCCTTCATGCTTATTAAAATGGCCGTAATCCATCATAATCATTTTTAAGTGTACAGTTCAGTAGTGTTGAGTATATTCACGCTGTTGTGCAACCAGTCTCCAGAACTCTTTTGATCTTGCAAAACTGAAACCATAAACCCACTGAACAATGACTCTGCATTTCCCCTTCCCCCCAGCCTCTGGCAACCACCATCCTACTTTCTGTTTCTCTGCATTTGACTATTTTAGTTACCTCATATAGGAGAATCATAATCGTATTTGTCCTTTTGGGACTGATTTATTTCACTTAGCATAGTGTCCTCAAGGTTCATCCATGTCGTAGCATGTGTAGGATTTCCCACATTTTTTTAATTTTTAAAAAAGTATCGATGTTTTCAATTAGGTAATATATGCTGTGCTGGCTGTTTGTTCCACTTGCCCCTAGTCAGCCATTCCCTAACCACTCCCTGCTCTGAGTCCCAGGAGGCGAACTTCTACAGATTGCCTCCCCCTTGCCCTCTGGTTTCTGGTTGCAGCTGGGTTGGCAAACGGGAAGCACCATCAGGAGACTGAAGGGCATGAGGTATTCATTTATCACCCACACAAGCACTCCCTTCCTGCCGCACAACTGCTCAGGCAGCGGCTGCTCTTCATTCCTCTCCCTCAGCACCAGCTCACTCCAGGCTCCCTAACACCATTCCCGCTCTGACTGCACGCCCCTGGCCCCTGCAGGCCTAGGGCTAGGAACAACTTCCTGCTGTGGCTAGTCCCTGCACGCTTGCCCATCCCTTTTTTGTTCCTTTAACCTCACCCATGCGTTGGTAAATCATCTCTTTATTAAAGTCTCTTCGTTAAACTCTTTTGAGTATGCCATCTGTTCATAGGATTCCCGCTGTGATCCTGAGTCAGACACGTGCAGCTATGTTAAAAAAATTAATGGCGTAGAAGGCTAAGAAGTGAAAAAAGAAATCGCTTTCTACCCCATAGCCCTAATTCCCTTCTATTCCATTTCACGTCCAGTTGCCATTTATTTGTTTGGGGTTTTTTGGGAGGGATGGGGGTAGGATGACCTTGACTTCACCTCTTGGGTGAACTCTAATGGGTCTCAGACAATCATGTTAAATCCTCCCTTGCTGGTACCTGATTCAGAAAGCCAGACCTAAGCTATCCATGCAGGGTATTTCCCTGTCCCGGGGATCCGTCTGAGAATGGGCTCACGAGTCACTGCTATGATTCAGTTCAGACCAATGAGATGCAAGGGGAAATTTGCTGGGAGGGGGGGGTTCCTCTCAAGAGAACCATGATTGGAGATGAGGGTCAGAACCGCTAGAACCAGTCTGAGAAGTCAGCAGAGGAGGCTGAGCCAGGAGAATCAGGGAAACAGAGCTGAGACAGCGGATTAAGCCACTAAAGCTAAACTGTAAACCCAACCAGCCTCTACACTTCAAATTATGGGATCTGATCAATTTCATGATTATCTGTTTACTTACAACAAAAGCATCCTAACCAATACATGTATACACTGCAAAACACACATTCCCAAATGGGATCATTTCATAGATATTGTATTGCAAATAGCTTTTTTCACTAAATCATGTATTCTAAACATCTTTCCAAGTAAGCACATTTAGTCCTGCTTCATTATTTTAAATACTGGATGGTATTTTGTCAAAGGGAAACGTCAGAGTTTATCCTTTCCTGTACGGAAGAACATTTAGGTTGTTATAGCTTTTCCCTATTAAAAACAAACAATGGCACAATGACACATATTTTGGAGTGTCTGAATTAATATGTACATACGATAAATTCCTAATAGAATTGCTTGGTCAATAAGTCTGAGAATTTAAAATGGTCATAAATACTGCTATATTGTCTTCTAAAAGGTTTCAACAATTTACACTCTTATTATGTATATGTGAGCATACTTTTTTCTTCACACCCCTGCCAGTACTGGGTATTATAAAAAGCTTAAACCTTTGGTAATCAGATGAAAATTACATCTCATTAGTGCATTAATATTTTATTCATGAGTTAGGTCAAAGCATTTTTATGGTTGGTTTTTTTTTTGTAAACTATATTCTTTGCCTACTTTTCTACTTAATTTTATTTTTCTTATTGAAGTAGCTCTTTGTATATATTTTTCAAATACCTGTTTATTATAGGTGTTAAATTTTGTGCTCCTGCTTTTGCTAATCATTGTAGTTTGTTTATGGTACATTTTTCATGAAAAAGTTTTATGCAATCTAATGTGTTGATGTTTTCCCTCATCATGTCAGGATATTGTTTTATACTTAGAGTTCTTCCTTCCCTCCAAGATTATTATTTAAATTCACCAATGTTTTCCTCCAGTTATTTTATAGGCTCATCTTTACATTTAAGTCTCTGATCCAAGTGAAAAGTTTTTGTTCTATACAATCTGTACTCTTTGATTTTTTTGTTACAATGAGCCTATATAAGTATTACAGTTTTAAGAATATGGTCACCAGTTAGTATAGTACAGATATATATCTTTCTATGAAAATCTTGACAAAAACAAAACCAATAACAGACATAATTTTAAAAACAACAATATGGCAAACGAATGAAACTATGCTCCCCATATTTTGCTTTGAAATTTGAAAGATCACCGTATGTAAGCCTCCCTCTGCTATGCCTAAACTGCTTTTCCATGTGTACACACTGTTCTGCACATGAGGACTGCTGGCTTGTTACTGGTGGCCACCCCTCCTTAAGCTTCATATCAATCCACAGGAAAAAAAGGAAGAAAAGATGTTAAGACAAAGAGTAATCGAGTAAGATAATAACCTGTTGGAAGCACAATCAGCATTTACTGCCAGGCAGCAACTCCTCCATTTCTCAACTCCCACCCCATAAAAACTCTTCAAAGCTCTCCACCCCTCCAGTCCATAGCCCCAAAGTGTCTCCCCTACACATAAAGCCAAGAGCATGGGCTCTGGAGCCAAACTGCCCAATTCACACTGGACTCTGCCACTTAACCAGCTGTAAGACTTTAGCACATTGCTTAAACATCTCTGGACCTCAGTTTTCTCACTTGTAAAATGGGAATAATAATAGTAATACTTACCTCATAGAGATGTCCTGTGGATGGATTTTCTGAGGTAATACACATCAAGCACTTGGCACAGCACCTGGAATATAATAGTGCTCAATATGTGTTAAGCTATTTTCATTATCAGAGTCTAATTAAGTCTATCTGAGCCTCAAGTCCCTCGTAGAAGTCCAAGGGAATATCAGAAAGTTAGGAATTATGAGATATTCCAATTGTTCTATTGTTTGACAGGTTTGGGGAGGTCATGCAACTTCTGCCTTTCTACTTTGCTACGCTATAATATGTGGACAATTAGCTTATTACAATTAACTACTCATTGTAAAGTACAGTAAAGACGCAGTTTGAGGGCTACTATTATTAAAGTGGTTCTTATTCACCTGACTTAAGATATGCTGTTTTTTCTCCAACTGACTCAGTGCTCTACTCACTACCATTGTGCAATGAAATTAGAGAAAGCTGTTGCATCATTTCAAACCTGCTTATTGATGTTAAGATCCCACTGTGCAATGGAAAAAAAAATCTTAGCCATGGTAAGGCAATAGCACCACAATGGAAAGGAAAGGAAAGGGGTCTTACTTGATAAACTGTGCAACTGAGGTATATTTTGTGATAATAATTCTCCCAATAATCTTATGATTGTGCAACTGAGGTATATTTTGTGATAATAATTCTCCCAATAATCTGACGAATTTAGCACTTTATAAAGTTGTTGTATCAAGTTCCCCTCTTATAGAAAAGCAAACTAAAACTTTTCAAGATCACATTACTGGCAGGGATCATTAAGGCTCATTTTAGAAAACTGTTTACCACATTTATATGTAGATACAATTTTTTTTCAAAGAAATACAGTAATGCGATTAAAATGCATTAATTTATTTTTTAAATCCTTTTTGTGTGTATTACCCTTCATCTTTGGTGCACTCTATTATGGCTGAAGTTTTTGGCTTATGTCTTAGAATTCACTAGTTTATACTTGGGTGTGTTTATTTTGCTATTTGCTTTATATACTAGGACTTCTATTTCAATGATCATATTTTTTGTTTTCAATAGCAACAATTGATTCTTTAATTAATAACTGCCTGCCCTTACGGGTGTAGCATCCTCTTGTATCTCTGAGGTTATTTTTTATTTATTTACTTATTTATTTTTAGCTGCGTTGGGTCTTCGTTGCTGCGTGCGGGCTTTCTCTAGTCGCGGCGAGCGGGGGTTACACTTCATTACTGTGCGCTGGCTTCTCATTGCAGTGGCTTCTCTTATTGCGGAGCACGGGCTCTAGGCGCGTGGGCTTCAGTAGTCGTGGCACGCGGGCTCAGTAGTTGTGGCTCATGGTCTCCAGAGCACAGGCTCACTGGTTGTGGTGCACGGGCCTAGTTGCTCTGCGGCATGTGGGATCTTCCTGGACCAGGGCTCGAACCCGTGTCCCCTGCATTGGCAGGCGGATTCTTAACCACTGAGCCACCAGGGAAGTCCCCTCTGAGGTTACTGATTATAGTTAATTTTAAATTTTATTTGCTCTATTAACTGTTTCCTCAGGCATTCATGCTTATACCTACTGGGCTTGGTGCCTGTCTTTCCTGATGTTGGTTTTCCTTAAAAGCCTGGTGATTCTTGGTTTGCTGCTTTTCTTTGTGTTCGAGCAGCCCTGTCTGTGGGAGCTGGTTCTGTTCCTGGAAACTGTCTCTGGTCACTGTGGATCTCTCCAGCCCTCTCCTACTACCCCCGCCATTCACTACCCTCTGGAACAATATTTCTCAACCCTTTTTTCATTATTGTCCTCCTAAGAAGCCTTTTTTAGACACTTTTTCCCCTAATCACTGCCTAAGCCCAATGAATTTTAGTACCACAGATGTCCTCTATATCTGTTTATTTACTGTTGTCCTTTGTTTGGGGGTTTTTTGGGAGGGATGGGGGTAGGATGACCTTGACCTCACCTCCGTCCTTTGGAGGGCCACAAATTATTGCAATATGTAGGGTTTTTTTTAATTCTTCTCTCCCCATCCCTCACCCCCAAACCAATTTTTGCTGCACTGACAGCAGTACTGTACACACCTCCAGCTGAAGATGTGCACTCTGAAGAATGTCCCTGTCCTTCTGCACCACGTATCCTGGAGGTAAATGCTCTTACTGCCTTCTGTTTAGAAAACAGTTGCCCAAAGAACTCTCCTGCTCCTCCATCCAGTGCCTCCGAGCTTAGAACATTCCAACATAACTTGAGTCATTCCTACCTCTAGAATCTCTGATGCACTAGGGTGTCTAGTTGTTGTCTTTTTTATGAATAGACTTCATTCTTCAGAGCAGTTTTAAGTTCACAGCAAAATTAAGCAGGAAGTAGACTGTTCCCACTCCCTCCCCAGCCCACATGCAGCCTCCCCACCATCAACACCACATCCACATTGCAACATTGGTTACAATCTGCACTAGGTTTTAAACCGATATTCGCTCTATTGATCAGACGATATAAGCTTTCAGTAGTTCTGGAATTCTTCAAAAATTTAGACCAACTGGTAGCATATTTTGTTATTTTTAAGCAACAGTATGCATTTTTTCTTTGTCTTTATAATTTTTGTAATTTTGAAGGACTGAGGCAGGTGGGTAGGGAGGTCTTCCTTATAGTCCTTCATCTCAAGTCAATCTTCTAGAGAGAGACTTCTACCAGGATTTTAAAAGAAAAGTTTGGGGTGGTAATTAATGTCCATAGACCGTTATTTTATGTTGTGCCAGCAATCTTCCAATTTATAACCCAAGAATTCTTCTAAATTCTAAAGGGCAAGCAAATTATTCTTAACTAAACACTCAACATTTGCAATAAGTAGTATGTACTAGCCTATGTATGATAAAGTAGCATGGCTCTATTTTTGTGAGTTCTTTCTTTAATGTACTATATTTATGATTGTTGGAGCTTGTGATATATTTAATTTACATACTATATTAAAATTATATATCAATACTATACAGTTAAGCAAATTTATTAAAAAAAGACCACAAGGGCCATTAAATTCTATTTCTATTGCTCCATATTCACTTTTAATCTGCCAGTGTATATATCTATACATATTGCATAGTTCTAATATTTTATGCATACTATTTTTGTTCTGTTTTATTAGTGTGTGTGTGTCTTGGGTGTGTGTTTACTTATATTTCCAAGTCTACAAAGTTGCCATTTTTACTACCCATATAATTATCATACAGGATGGAAACCATCATATTTACTGACATCTTGTTAGTATTAAGAATTAAGAATATTTTTTTCCGTATGTGTGATTATGTGGTCTCCAGAATTATGCACTCTGAAGTTTTGATTTCATCTTCATTTAATCTTTCTTTGTTTAATCATTTGCAGTGAAGAAAAATGCTCTCTGATTACTGTTTTAAAATCCTGGCAAACATAGATTCCAATATATATATAAAATTGTGGAAAAAAAAGAATTAAGAATATTTTTATATCGTGTCAAAGAGTATGAATACTGTCAAGCAGCTTTCCAAAAACGCGTGCCAATTTACAGTGCACCTTCAGCCTTGCCAAACACTGGGTTCAAAATTTTTTATTCTTTTGGAAGTCTTTAAATTGTTTTTTTTTTTTTTTTTTTTTAACATTTGTGACTGCATTTTCCCCACTCAATGACTTCCTGTCTGTATTGTCGCAGGCATTAAAGTGTTTGTGGCAGACTGTGTTTTCCTAATCTGTCTTTAAAAACCAAACCATCCCACACATTCTTCTTTCACACTTCTCCCATTGAGAGATTAGCTCTATGCTCTTCCCCTTGATTTTGGGTGGCCTTATGACTGGCAGAAGTGACATGATGTGACCTCCAAGGCTAAAAGTTAAAAAAATGCAATACAGTGTCTGCTTGGGTTCAAAGTAAGTATATCAAATTATATACTTGCTCTTAGGAGTGAGTCATCTTGCTGTGAGAAAGCTCAAGCCACTGTGAAGAGGCCCAGGTAGAGCAGTACTGAGGGCCTCAACCCACAGTGCTGGCTGAGCTCAGTACAAAGCCAGCACCAACTTGCTAGCCATGTGAGTGAGTCATCTTGACTCACTAGTTCTCAAACTAGCCACCCCTGCTAACGCTGTGAGGGGGAGCAGAGATAGGGCAATCCTGCTGAGTGCTGCCCAAATTAAAGATTTATGAGCAAATTAAATGTTTTTGTTTTAAAGGTCTCTTTGCTCCACACCCTCACACATCCTCTTTTGGTCTTTTTCATAGCTATTCTGGTGGATAGGGAGTGTTTTTTCGTTTTTTTAAAAATTATTTATTTGGCTGCGTCAGGTCTTAGTTGCGGCATGCGGGATCTTTTGTTGCAGTGGGTGGGCTTCCCTCTAGTTGTGGTGCTCAGCTCCAGAGCGCACGGGCTCAGTAGTTGCAGCACACAGGCTTAGTTGCCCCACGGCATGTGGGATCTTAGCTCCCCAACCAGGGATCAAACCCACATCCCCTGCACTGGAAGGCAGATTGTTAACCACTGGACCACTAGGGAAGTCCCCATAATTGTTTTTGTTTTAAACCACAAAATTTGGGGCTGGTTTGTTACCCAACAATTGATAACTGATACAGTATGCATTATCTCCTTTAACCACTTATCAAGTGCAGTTAGGAATGTTGATATGTAGTTGTTTAACTCTTTATTTGGAAGAGCCACTTAAAAGAAAATCATAGAGAAACACAGAGAAGTGAGAGGCAGTATAGCATATAAGAGCATTCTGGAATTAGACTGCCTGGCATCAAATTCTGGCTCTGCCAATCACTTACAAATTGTCAACAGATAGCTTGTCATCTGTTAAATGGGAGGATGATGGCAATGGCCTCATTAGCAGTATTTTGAGGATAAAATGAGTTAATGTATATAAAGTATTTAGCTCAGTGCCCAGCCAAAAGAGAACCCTGTTTAACTGCTAGCCACTCTATTGTGTTGCTTTCTTTCTTTCTTCCTTTTTTTTTTTTTTTTAATTGCATTGATACACATTTTCTTTATTTTTATACCTGGTATCAGCCAGGATTCTTTTCAGTACAGTAACAGAAAACTCAATAAAAACTGACTTAAGAAGGAAATAGCTTAACTAACTTAATCAGAGGTAAGGCAAGATCTGCAGTGGGTCAGTATGTTATTTCAATAATGCCATCAAAGACCCAGGTTCCTTTTACCTTTTAGATTTGCTATTAGTAACAAAGTAGGTAAATAATCCCAAGTCATATCCAGATATGGCAAAGTCTAGAGGAAGAAGACAGGTCATCTCCTCTTTTGGTTCTCTCATAAAAGGAAGAGCTTTTCTTCACAGACTTACGTCCATTGGCAAAAACTGGGTATGTATCCAATTTATAACCAAATCTCTTCAATATGATTGGGGTGGGATAGGTGTTGGACTGTCAACTACAATGTTCATTGAACACTTTCAAGGGCATACAACTTGTTTCTGGTAATACAATATACCCTGTTTCATCAATAGTTCTGATTTATTCTCTGACCCCACTGTTCTATGCTTTCCAGGTGGTTGATTACTTTTAAATTCTACCTTTATTTTTGTATTGTAGACAAAATGACATGTAGAATTATGGTCTTTTGTGTTTATTATGCATCTTAATGAGAAGTAAAATAAGAAGTAAAATCTCATTTTACTTCTCAAGGAGAAAATCTATTCATTTCTCTCCATGTCTGTTAATTATTCCTTGTTTCTTTGTTCAGCTATATAATTAATTAATTGGTTAATTAACCTGCTATTTTGACAGTGGGTTTTTAATGTCTTCACTTACAAATATAGTTCTATTTATTTCCTCCTGTATTTCTGTATTAGCTTTTGTTTTAGATGTTTACCTTATTTCTTGGGGCATTTAGATTTAATGTTGTTAATATTTTATGCGTTAATATAGCTTTACCATCACATAGCAATCTTGTTTCTCGTACTGTTTTAGTTCCAAATCTATTTTACCTAATATCATATAGTAACTCTGCTTCTGCTTCTCCCTCTCTCTCCACTCTCTCTCATTTATTTCAGTTTTGTTTTTGGACAAACATGCTGAAACTCAGACCATCTCTTGATAGCCTTCTAATTCTTGTTTTGAGGATAATGATGGCAATAACAATTTTTAGCCAGAAAAGCAAAAAATAGCTATTGATTTTATTTTTTTATTCTTACTCTAATTTCCTGGAACTTTGAGGGCCTATGAACCCCTGAAATTTGCATTTTTAAAGAAATTCATCTTTTACAAGCCAATTTGTACTCACTGTGGGGTATCATCAACATCATTGTGGTCAATACCAGATTTTCTAAAAATGAAGGTGACCAATTCTATATAAGAATACCACTTCAAGCTTTTGCAAAAGTCAGTAATGCCACTAAGGTTATTTTATTATCCAGTTTTCTATTCAATAGTATTTTGTATGTATTACAAGTGATTTTATATGGAGTTCCCCAAATAATGAAAAACATATGGATTACCTCTGAACAACTGCAGGCTTCTAAATTGCTTAAAATTTAAAAAATAAAATAAACATCTTTCTGTGAACATTTATAGCATATATAATCTGTATCATTTGAATATCCTCTGTCTTATAGAGTTTCTGTTTTTTTCACTTGTGTACTACTCTCGTCTCCCCAACCATATTTGTCTATTATTCCAAGGCAGGGATATTGTTTCACACTCCTTTTTTTTTTTTTTTCTTTTTTAGCTGCACCACACAGCATGTGGGATCTTAGTTCTCCGACAAGGGATCAAACCCACAACCCCTGCATTGGGACCACAGAGTCTTAACCACTGGACCACCAGGGAAGTCCCTCCCATTCTTTTTGTTTTGCTGCTGCAACTTTGCATAGAGTAGGTGCTCAGTAAGTACTCATTTTTTTAATTAATTAATTTATTTATTTATTTATTTTTGGCTGTGTTGGGTCTTTGTTGCTGTGCATGGGCTTTTCTCTAGTTGTGGCAAGCGGGGGCTACTCTTCATTGCTGTGTGCGGGCTTCTCATCGCAGTGGCTTCTCTTGTTGTGGAGCACGGGCTCTAGGCGTGCAGGCTTCAGTAGTTGTGGCTCGCGGGTTCTAGAGTGCAAGCTCAGTAGTTGTGGCACATGGGCTTAGTTGTTCCACGGCATGTGGGATCTTCCCGGACCAGGGCTCGAACCCATGTTCCCTGCACTGGCAGGCGGATTCTTAACCACTGTGCCACCAGGGAAGTCCAGTAAGTATTTATTAATTAATTAGAGTTCTCCAAGTAGCCCAGAGGTGATTCCTAGAATAGTATGGGTATTGTGTATTACCATGTGTGTGAGAGCGTGAAGTGTATGCCTATAGTAGGCTGAATAATGATCCCGAAGATAACAGGTCCTAATCCCTAGAACCTATAAATATTACCTTATTTGGAAAAACAGTCTTTGCAAATGTGATTAAGTTAAGGATCTTGGTACAAAGATTATCCTGGATCATCTGGTTGGCCCTAAATGTCATCACATGTGCCCTTATAAGAGAGAGGCAGAGGGATATTTTTTTTGTGGGGGGAGGAGAAGGGAGGGAGGGAGAGAGAGGGTTGTGGGGAGAAAGAGAGAAAAGAAGTTTAAGAAGAAGGGGAAGAAGGAGGAAGAAGGGAAGGAGGGGGAGAAGGAGAGGAAGAACCAGAGAAAGATTAAAGATGCTGTACTTGAAGATTTGAGTGATGGGGCCACAAGCCAAGTAATGTCAAGGACCACCAGAAGCAGGAAGAGTCAATGAATGGATTCTCCCAGAGTGTGGCTCTGCCAACATCTTGATCTCAGTCTGGTGATACTAGTTCAGGACTTCTGTCCTCCAGATCTGTGAGAGAATAAATTTCTGTTGTTTTAAGCCATCACATTTGTGATAATTTGTTAGAGCAGCCATAAGAAATGAATATGATTCCAATCCAATAATGCTTTTTCAGTTATTGGGAGATTTAAGAATCATACATCTGGGAGTTCCTGAACCCTTTTTTTTGTTTTTTAATATTTTATTTAGTTATTTATTTATTTACCTGGCTGCGCCGGGACTTAGTTGTGGAACGCAGGATCTTTGTTGCCCTATGCGGGATCTTCGTTGTGGTATGTGGGATCTTTAGTTGCGGCATGAGCGATCTTGTTCCCTGAGCAGGGGTTGAACCCAGGCCCCCTGAACGGAGTCATAACCACTGGACCACCAGGGAAGTCCCCTGAAACCCTTTTTATCTTCCAATACTGAGCTAATGGCACCATTGCAAGTCAATCACATTGCAGACTGTGTTACGGAAGCCACTCTGCAGCACCCTTCAATGCATATGTTATCAGCCACATTGAGTCATTTTTCAAGGCGGCTCAGTAATATGTAGACCAGCATTGTCCCCACCCACTGCCCCCACCAGTTCTATATAGGTTGATCTCTAAGGATCTGTCCACCTGTCTAATTCTCTGATCTATCAGGAAACTATGGCCTTTAGTGGTGTCCTGTGTGATGACAGCAGGGTTCCTGGATATAGTAGTAAGAGCCACCTTTGGTATCTAATCTGAAAACAAAGGATTATATGGAAGCGACCCACTGGTAAAGCAGGATGCCTTCACACCCACAAAAAAATTCTGCTAGCTTCCTAAATAAAATTGGCTTTAATTATCTAGTTAGGAAGAATATGGAAACATTCTAGCTTCAGTAAAACCGGAGTTGAGCAAAACGGCCTGCCTTATAAAATGCCAATTGAATGAAGCCTAAAAATGGAATGCAGCTATACAGGTAAATCATGTCATTTCTCTGCTCACAGAGATTCCCACTTGATGGAGACTTTGTGTTTAGGTTACCAGCGGGAGGCCCCGTGGGCACTGGAGAGAGATGCAAGGTTTTCACTCTTTTTTTAAGGTTTCTTTGTTTTATTTTGTTTTTAAAACCAGGAAAGCAGCTTGCACTTCCAAGGTCACCAGCTCCTTCTTAAGTCTCTTCTTTTCACAACCATACTGCTTTGTTTTGTTTTTCTTTAACCTAGGGAAAAACTCAACCACAAATGTAATGTTTATCCTTCAAAATAGCAGCTGAAAAAAGCACAGGATGTGTGAGACTAAAAACACTCTTTTGGCTTCCTCTTCTGTGTGTGTGTGTGTGTGTGTGTGTGCGTGTGTGTGTGTGTGTGCGTGTGTGTGATTTTCCTCAGGTTTCTCCCAAAGGGAGCCTGCTTTAAGTACCATTTTTCAGTTCGGCTGAGCAGGAGAAGTTCCCCAAATGAGAGCAGCATCACCTTGGGAACATTACCTTGTCTGTTCCGTGCATTTGGGCTCAGGGTTAACTTCAGTTTAGCAATAATTCTCCACTCTCTTGTCTTCTTCGTTAAGTCATGACTTCAAGCGTGTTAGTCTTGCCTCTCTCCTCAGTTGTTCAAAAATACCATTTGGACCGTGGATACCAGAGCTTCTGAAAGATTGGCTTTCCTTGGGAACTCCATTAGAAAGACTCCTTGGAAATCTGTCTTCCTTCAACTCAGCTGTTTATTTTCCTTTTGGATGCATTCCATTGGACAACAGGATTTATTAGTTCAAATTCTTGCTTCTTAGAACCACTTGTTCTTAATGACACGTGTCCTTTCTTTTTATACGCCTCACCCTCTTTGCTCAATTCTCTCTTCCTTTATTTCTGTATCTTTGCACAGTCTTCTGCAACCAACTTGCTATCAACTAGCTATTAACAAGGGACCTACTTGCTATTAACAAGGGACTTTTCTCACCATTATTTTAGATGTGACTTTTATAAAGTGTGTATGTACTGTGGCAAACGGCTTTTTAAAAAATTGAATTGAATTGCTCCTGTTAAATGCCATTAAGACTCCTTGTCTGCAGTATACATATATTTGTGTCTGTTACATGCACTCTAATTTTCATTAACTTAAAGCTGGTGTCTTAGAATGATGGCCATACTGTTTCTTGGGAATGTCTGTAACACAGTAATTTTTTATGCCTCCAAAGTATCACCTTTCTCTTTGCAAAAATGTAACTAGTTCACTCTCAGAGAGAAATGAATTTCAAAGGTTGGAAACGGAATAACCCAAGGAAAGGAAAAACGCGGTATGGTGTATATGGAGCAGCGTGCTCCACAGGTGGTGGTCTGACCCACAGCACTGAGAGGCGTTGAAAGAGTTAAGGACAAATGGTCCTCTTCCGAATAGTGCAGAGTCACACTGAGGTATCACCTCCCCACCCCCCCTTCTCCTTTTAGTAACTTAAAGGGTGATCACTGAGACCAGACTACTTCAGGAACGTTCCTAAGTGTACGGGTATTTCTTGAACTACTAGTAATTTTTGTTGCTTTTCTATTGACTAGAGGTTTATTTGCAGTTCTCCAAGATTTTGTTCTTTCAGGGAATGTCTTATTGTGTTTGTTCCTCCAGTTTTTCTATGCCCAAAAAAAATGGCCCTGAGTGAGCACTTAGAAAGAGGAAGAAGATACTATTTTTTATTCCTTTGCTGTTGTCGCTGATGAAACCAAAGGCAGACTACTTCCTCAGTGTAGCTTTTAGCATCTTATCTGACTTTCTTTTATAATGTTTTTTCCCTCTGTGTGGTCTCTTAAGGCAAATAGCAGTTAAATAAGCAATTTCTGGCTTTAGGTCAGGTACTTCCTCAAGACGGATTATAGGCCTTCTGTGTAGTGTGATCAACCAGCCACAAGAACATCCTAAGGAGAAACTTGCGTGTTTGGTATATTAACATGCCTGAATTTCTCTTGGCCTTCGAAAGGCATATTCTGGCTCTTCTCCTATTTTATCTGCCTGAAACATCCTTTAAGGGAAATTATAAATATAAAAAAAAAAAAAGAGGTTTTAAATAAATATTTGGATCTTGATTCTCTAGAGTTTTCATAAATCAAAACTTTCCCCGCTTTCTTCAATTTAGCCAGAGGAAAACTAGATGAAAGATTACTCAGAAACAGGCTCTTTAGACTTTCTCTGACTCAAAGTACAAACAATTTTTCTCTTGGGTAGAAGGCCTCCCTGTTATGCAATGATTCGAAGCAGAAGGAAGTTGATTATACCAGATTCAAAGTAAAAATCCAAGTAGATTTCTCCTGCTTTGGTGGGCTTATTTGCATTTCCCATATTCTTTTGCAGTTAACGTGGTTTGGGACCCATATTCCCTAACTGGGGAATAAAATAATTCCTTTTGTATATCTGAGTGCTTTGTGGGGCGCAATCTGTAACAGGGAGGCTCTTAAACATACTTATTTAAGACCTTTTTTTGTCCCTGGCATGGGTCACACAGCACGGTTCATTTCTTATACTTTATCTCATCTGGAGCTCCTTTGGTTGTAACCTCCTAACTTGTTTTACAGCTATTACCTCGCTAAAGATATATATTTTTAACAGTCTCCTTTTTGGCATCCAACAATCTTAAAATATTTTTAAATAGAGAGTACTGGGGCAGAACCGAAGAGAAGAAAACAGCTCATTCACCAGCCCAAAGATCTTGCAATTATCACCAAGTTTAAGAACCACAGCTCTAGAATATGTGCCCTACCTCTGCTTGCTCTAGGAGTATAGTAGCAAGGAGTCTGAGCTGGGCAACACAGGTCAACTGTGCCAGTAGGTTCTAAGGGTTTATTTGTCAATAACTCATTGTAAGTTCTTTCCCAGGTCTTTGTGTCTACTAAGGGCTAGGAATACAGGGACAGTTTTAGCTAGTCATAGACTGTCACGGTGATCTAGGAAATGATATCTGCGTTAATAGGAAATAGCCTCCTCATTAGTATCTATGGCTAGGGGTTGTGCTACCACCTAGAAGCCATGAAGACTAAGTGTGGATAAAGCCCTTACTGCTTCTAGCCCATTAATTATGCTGCTTTATGAATGTTTTTCTTGCTTAATAACTATTGTCAGATGCAATGTATCTTGGGGTCCCAAGTTGGAAAGTTCACTTTAGTGATCTTTGACCACAGCTCAGTTGACTGCAGTTGTGTAGGAGACAAAAAGAATTCAAGTTTTTCTTTGATTTTTGAATACTTTTTTTTTAATGATCATAAGGAAAGTAATTTTGTTGTGTCTAAAGAAGAATGACCTCCCCATTAGATTGGATTGCAGTCTGTTCTTGGACTAGGCAGGAAAAGAACTATCAGAAGACTTCTTGAAATCTTTTACCAGGACTTTGATTCTGTTAGGTAAAACACTGAACACAAGGCAAAGTCCACCGGCTACTTAGTTTGAGAACATGAGATTTCACATTTTGGTTTTCAGAAATTTGTCTGTCCCAAGCCAGCCAAGTTAGTTTTTAAATTTCCTGCCCAGCCCTTTTTTTTCCTATTTTGACCTAGATTTAAACTGCACATAAGCCTTAAATGTAATTAATGAGTATATATGAAATATAAGATATAATACAGAAAAATATTTAGAGATGTGGTATCTCAAACCATGGTTAGACTATCTTAGCCATTCTCATAAAGCTTCTAGACAAATTAATTTTAAAAGTTATTTAGCAGTTAAGTTTATGAAAATATTCCCAGGAGATAACATATGTTGCCATATGTTCTGCTAATGAATGCACCTACACTTAAAATAATATTTTCAGAGTTAGAGTTAAGTGATATCTCTTTCTTTATTTCATTGAAGTGTCAGCATGTTAAATAACTCAGCAGAATTCACAGGAAGTTAGCATCGTTTGTGTCTCAGTTGTGGGGAAAAGGTTACAAATTAAAGAAGAAAAAAATATTTAGGGATCACTTGGGGACTTTTAATTAGATCCTAGGGTAACTAATATATTTTTAAAAATCGGTGTTAGGGACTTCCCTGGTGGCGCAGTGGTTAAAAATCCACCTGCCAATGCAGGGGACACAGGTTCGAGCCCTGGTCCGGGAAGATCCCACATGCCGCGGAGCAACTAAGCCCGTGCGCCACAACTGCTGAGCCTGTGCTCTAGAGCCCACCAGCCACAACTACTGGGCCCCCGTGCCACAACTACTGAGCCGGCACGCCTAGAGCCCGTGCTCCGCAACAAGAGAAGCCACCGCGATGAGAAGCCCGCACACCACAACAAAGAGTAGCCCCCGCTTGCCACAACTAGAGAAAGCCCATACGCAGCAACGAAGACCCAACGCAGCCAAAAACAAATAAATAAAGCAATTAAAAATCAATCAATCAGTGTTAGATGGAGTCTGCCTTCGGGTGCTCATACATGTCCTATTGTCACCGGCCAAGCCCTAGGAAATAAAAATAGAAAATAAAGTCTAACCTTTGTTTCCTCTGTGCTTAGTCTAGTTTCACCTGCTCATAGAGGGCCGCGTGCAGAGGACTTGCACTCCACACTTCAGACCAGAGTTCCTGGTGCAAAACGGCTGTGCCGGCACCTCAGCTGGGCGGGCAGTGTGCAGAGACAACGCTCCACACCTCAGTTCAAGATGGCAGCGGCGGGCTGTGCGCAGAGAGGCTGCGTGGGCTCTGCGACCTGGAGCGCGAACTGCGCAGCCGCGCCCACCCGCCAGAACCCTGCTCCCTCCCCGCTGAAGGGATCCCTGGAAAGCAGCCCCGCCCACAGCCCGTGGCGCCAAGTGCTCTAGAGCCCGAGCTCGCACCTTGCTCTCCGTGCTTTCATGAAAGAAAAAAAATCTTTCCTTTGCTCCTGAACCAAACTCGGTTTTGTTCTGTTGGCTCTAGCGACCCTGGGCCTGAGAACTTTTGTTGGGGCTCAAAAGGGTCAGTGACACTACATAAGTGTCTCATTTTTTAAAAGTACACAGAAAAGATGGAACTAACTAACTCTCTGGAAATTTAGTCAAGCATCTAAGAAACTCATGGAAAGAAATTCCTTAGTACTGATTTTATATTCCTCTTTTGCTGTACCAAAATTGGATTCAAAACGGCAGACGACCTGCCTTCTGTGTATTAATTATAATAATGATTTTGATAAAGATATAAGTTGGACAGATTCCTACCCTGAAGGCTGCCCAGCATAGACCGAAGAGAAAGCTCACTGGGGACATTAGGCTGGCTGGGCGATAGAAGGCCTTGAAAAGCTTAGATTATACACGTGCACATACACTCGCACATACACACTCTGCGTGTGTGTTTGTGGAGGTACGCACATACGCAGTCACGATTGAGAAATATTAGTGCCTTCTCCCACAATCCATGTTGCCAAAATAATGGTTATGACAACAGCGGCGCCTCTTTACCGTTTGCCTGGAAGTCCTTAGCCTTCCTGGCTGAAAGCCCTACGACGCTTGGTAAGATTTAACTGGAGTAGGGCAGGCTTTCTGCGGTATTTGGCCAGCCTTTGTGCACATGTCTTTTAACTTATTTGACCTATAAACACACATTCTCTCTATCGTACTTTATTATTAGTGTTGCTGGTTTATATGGTATCCTTTCTTCTAACATAAATAAAAGGGCATTAGAAACTTACGTGTCCTCATTTTAAAAAAAAAGAGGGGAAGCTGTTTCAATGGTCTGGAAACTTCTCTGTCTTTGGTGTTTCCTTCTTTCTCATTTGCTCAGAATGCCAGATCAATCTTAACAGAGAAATTTTGTTTTTTAAACAGGTTATTTGCAGAAATGTTCAGCAATCCCCTCAGTGAAAAATTCCACACTACTCGTTCTAACAGGACACGCAGATTTATGGCTCCATCCGCCCTATGCAGCTGTTATTCCCCACGTTACTCAGCATATATCCTCTCCCAGAGGCTGCTCTTTCCCTGGCTCAGTCCTGTCTCATGGTCTTGGTGTACTTCACGCTGTTTCCTCCACTCACGTGTTCTTCCCCTTCCTTTCTCTTCATCCAAATCCTTTCCATTCCTCCAACTAAAACCCCGTCTGCTCTTTGAAAACTTACCAGGCCACTCCAGGTCATTCTAGCCTCCAATGTCATACTCTGAACAGTTGGTTTATTTGTTGAGAATTACCGATAAAATCTGAGGCATGGTGACATTTAAGCAAGACTAGGGTTCAGATCTGAGCGATTCTGTCTGAAAGGCACTATCTTTGTGCCTTTCTGTCATATCTCTCAGTCTCTCTCTCTCTTTTTTTTTTTTTTTTTTTTTACTTGCTTATCTTTTCTTTCTTTCTCCCTCTCTTTAAAACGTGAAGACTCATATCCTAAGCATGGATGCACGAGAAAGCTGGGCTTTGGAGGAGGGCAACCGATAGATGGCAACTAGAAAACTAAAGCACCCAGAGTGGAACATATCCACTCTTTTCACAATCAAAACAAAATAAAAACCCCAATGTCACAATCACAAGAGAACTGCATTTATGAACAGGACAATTCCCAAAGGGTTGACATGTTACAACCCCCCAAAAAACTATTTTAGTCGGTTCATCAAGGAAAATAATGACATGGTATAAAATAAAATAATTGGAAAAAATATATAGTATTGAGGTAGGAAGGTGATAAGAAATATAAACTTGGGAGGTGAGAAATTTAGAAACAATAAAGGCTATCTGAAGTTAGGAAGGAGAGAGAAAAACAGTGCTTGCTTAAGTCTGAAGAGAGGCAAGTTCAGTAGAAGCATTCACCTTTTGCCTAGAAGAAACACTTTTTTTTATAAAAGTTGAGACAAAGCCACAAGGTGCCCACCTATAGCCACACACTGGGTTAGGAGGGAAGGTATCAAGAGCACATTTTAAAGGGTGTATTCAGGGATGTTGTTTCACTAAGGGTCCCATATTTGCAAAAATGTTTTCCCAATTAACCTGCTAAATCTGAAGGAGAATGCACAGAAAGTATGGAGATGTAAAAGAACCCAGGAGAGGGACTTCCCTGGTGGTCCAGTGGTGAAGACTCTGTGCTCCCAATGCCGAGGGCCCAGGTTCCATCCCTGGTCAGGGAACTAGATCCCACATGCCCACAACAAAGATCCCACACGCGGCAACGAAGACCCGACTCAGCCAAATAAGTAAATAAATAAATATTAAAAAAAAAAAAAAAGAACCCAGGAAAAAGAAATCCCTTTCCAAGCACATCACACAAATCTAAGATTCTTGAATTTATTTCTCTGACTCTAGTTTGTCCTCCCATCTTCTTACTCTCTCAAAATCAATGTGAAAAAGGCACACAGAGGTCTTCTAAGACTAGCTTTACATTTAGTGGTTAGTGGTAACTTATGACTATGTTTTTAACTTTCTTTGGTTGGGTCATTGACTCTCCTCCTCCCCCATTCAGTTTCCAGGGTCACTGGGCGACCCTTTATAAATCACGAGACTGGATTTGCTTTGCTTGGTCTTGATCCAGCTTCTTCATTATCTCCTCTGTTGTGTACTACACAGTTTCGTAGACACACCACATAAAGTGGAGAAACAAAACCAGGAGATTATTCCCAGACTGTTTGCCAACTGATTATAAACTGTTGCTCACTGCTGGTACACAAAACAAGGAGTAGACTTTTATTGCTGAGTCTCTTAGACTAGAAATGGGAGGGGGGTGGTTAATTTCTGGTTTTGTCAAACTCCTTTGTTCTTTCTTTGCCTCAGTTTCCTAATTTGTTTAATAGTGTTGTTCATAATTTTGTTTTCTTTACTAATTCTAATGCAAAATGCCTTGGGTATTTTCCCACCATTCCATCATAACAAAAAGAGAAGCAGGAAGGATATAGTATAATCATTCATAATCGTCTAGATCTTGCTTCCAGAATTTCTTAGTCTTCAATTGTAGTGTCTCAAGAAATCTGTGACACTACGCCAGTTCACAGAGTCAACCCCACAGAGTTGATCCCTGGACCAGGGAGGCCCAGGGAGTTTAAATAAGCTGCTGCAAGTCACATGGCTAGCTAGAATCAGGACTCACCAGGACTGGAGCCTAACTCTTACTATTTTCAATTGAACATTTAATTCATTTTCACTCAAATTTCAGAATGCCTAAGCCGACTCCTGGTTTAGGCTGGGTTTCTACCTCAGTCCAGGATGACTCTTGGAAATATATAATCTGAAAGATTCTGAGATCTTGGGATGTTTTGCAGGGAATTGTGGTCTGATTCTGTGGAGGGTCTAAGAGACCTAACCCCCTCCTTGAGCAGAGCCAAATTCCCCAGAAACTCAGACTCAACGTACTTTCTTCATGCTTGACTCAGGGCAGAGCTGCCGCAGCTGAAACATTCTAGAGTACACCCACATCTCTGGTTGAATCAGGACAGAGCCGAGTGGAAGAAGGGTTCAAGATCAACCATTTGTCCAAAGGGCCATCTGTTGACACAGTCATCAACCCAGTAACATTGCAGGCCATTACCCTCTCTTGAATTAGGTGAAAGTGAAATCTCTTCAAAACATAATTTTGCTTTACCCATAATTTTTTTTTAAATTTTGCACAAAGCTACTAAAGATTCATCATCGAATATGAATCGCAAATCAGCCCCGTGTGCATGTGGGTTTTGTCCAAGTCTACACGGGAGGGGAACATTCTGTTTTAGAAATGTGAGCTGTGTGAAATACAAATCTGCCTAGAAACTTCCTCCCAACTGCTCTGGGACTAGGCAGGGCAGCCGTTGACCTTGCGATGGCGAGGGCCGGGGGAAGAAAGACAAGGCCCGTCTGAGTCAGGTAACGCCCTTGGGTGAGGTCCGATCACAAGAAGTCAGATCACAAGGATAGAGAGCATTAAACATTTCTGTGCTCCACTGAGTCGGTTCCATAATAAAGTTAGAAAATGGAAGTGTGGAGGTCCCCAAATTCCACGGCCTTTAGGTTCTAGGTGTGGGCAGCTGGCAGGGACGGATCCGCCCGGCGCTGCCGGAGCTTAACCCATTATCCGCGACAGACCGGTAAAGTTCACCCTATTTTGCTACAAAGCTGCAACATTGTGCACGGAGGTAAACTGGTTGGAAGCGAATTCAGAACTGCAAAATCCAGGCCCGCACGCAGGAGCGCCCGTCCCTTCCCTGCTAGATCTCTCCTCCGACCAGGGGAGAGGGCAGGGTCTGACTCCGCTCCGATCTGCACGTCGGGTCCGCCCGTAGGACCCCGCCCCGCCCCCTCCGGCCCCGCCCCCTGCCCACCACCCCCGTCCGCCCTGCTCGGGCCCCGCCCCCGGAGGAAAGCGAACGGTCTCTGCCTTCGTCCGGGAGCTGCGAGGCTGCAGGGCTGGTTCCGCAGTATCCCCCGCCGCCGCCGCTTAGCCGTGCTCGGAGCCCGGCCGAGGAGGCTGCAGCCGCAGCCAGGAGCCCGCAGCCCGCGCCCCTAGCCCACCGCCGCCCTCCGAGGGCGCCCCAGGCCGCGCCATGGTGAAGGTGACGTTCAACTCGGCTCTGGCCCAGAAGGAGGCCAAGAAGGGCGAGCCCAAGAGCGGCGAGGAGGCGCTCATCATCCCCCACAACGCGGTCGCCGTGGACTGCAAGGTTCGAGGGCCAGGGGGTCGGAGGAGTGGGCTCTGGGCCCGCGGGAGAGCTGCGCGGGGCCGGTGCGGCTCTGCGCCCGAAGCGGCGCGGGGCGCGGGACAGAGTCCCCGAGAGGGCCGAGCTCTCCTTTTTCTCGGGCCGCTCCCCTTGCTTGTCCGGCGCAGCTTCTTTGTAAGAAAGTGCGTGTGCAGAAAGCGGCGGCTGCCGCGGGATAGGGAGCTTGGGAGGCCTGCGGGGAGGAGGATTGGAGAACGGTGCCGAGTGCACGGTCATTGGTGCAGTCCGCGAATGTGCGCGGGGCCAGGACTGGGTTCGGTCGATCTGGAGACCGGCGGCGGCATGCAAAACAACAAAAACAACAGCGGAGTTTGGCACTTCCTCCCAGTATAATGTGCCTAAAATGGCTGACATCATTACAAGCCTACACCTCTGTCGCTTCCTACTTTCGTTTCTAGGCTGAACAGCCCTTGCACTAACTCCGGCTACTGTAAAAGCCTGTTAATTTTAAGAGCATTTTCTTCTTTACCTCCTCTTTTTCCACGGCCCTTCGGTATTGGCGGGTGAACTTCACCGTGGGGTCTGTGGAGGAAGAGAGGGGGCGAGGGAGCGGGCGAGAGGAAAAAGCCAGGTGACGGTCTGCTCAGAGTAGGTTCTGGCTGTTGATTTTATAATTAAAACGACTATTCCCGGTAAAGATCACTAATTACTATGTGGATGTCTGTGTAAAACCGACAATTGACTTTTAAATGATATCAGTATCTTAACGAGAGTCCCTTACGCTAAGTGAAACTAAATGTAACAAACTTGCCTTACGTCCCTTTTAAAATTGTCCTTTATTTCACAAAATCCCCCTTTTAGCGCTAAGCAAAAAATCAGGAGAGGGACCATTACTGTGCTAAGTTTTAGTGGTTTACAATAATACTCATTTAAGATATGATTGTAATTGTCTCAGAAGTTGAATAAAAAGGAAATCCTCACAGCCTCTTTCTACCAGATCTTCTTTAGGCTGCAAAAATTTAATCCTGTAGAAGTTATTTATGTTGCGTAATTTTTAATTTTTTCGTTAGCATTTTTCAAGACCTGTTATGAGTAGGGTAAACTTAGTTCTAACTTTAAAAAAACTAATAATTTGTGCAAGTATGAGTAATAAGCGTTGTTTTTTATATGATCTAATGAAAATTACTACTGGAAAACACACTGTAAAAAATGTTTGAAAATACAACGTTAATCTGGACGTGCCTGTACTTATTTTTTGGAAATGTTCTAGTTAAAAACACAAACGTCAGGGGTTGACTTTTAAATGACGGTCTTGCCTTGAAATAGGAAGTGGACTGATTCCCTAAAAGGAATTAGAGTTTTGGTATTGGTATTGTTTTCCTGAATCCATTGTAAACTGTCTTGGTCTTAAGAGAAAATGTTTGGAATCCACAGAGGATAATTCCAGCAGCAAATTATTATCTTAGCTCTATGTTTATCTAACATTCATTGTACCTAGAATAAGTTGATAGTCAAGTACTCAGTCATAACAGACTGAAATACGTATATAGAGATTAGATAGATTTTAATCCTATTATTTGTCTTTTAAAAAATCCTATGAACAAATATAACTCCTCCCATTAAAAAAGAGAGAGGGAGAAAGGATTGGATGATGTCACTTCAGATGGCTTTTCCCTGTTCCTGTAGTGAAGGAGATTTGAAACTCTGGACAAAAATCAGAAATAATTTGCTGGGCAGGTTTAAATCTGACTTTTGGCATTTACTGTCATTTCTGAAATGGTGACCCTGTTTTCAGATTCTCAGAATTTCTCACAATTTCACCATATTCAAATACTATGGTCATAACAGCAGTAAAAAAAGTAACCATTCATACCTCTGTGCTATGTTTTCTGTTTCTATTTTCTCAGATCCCCATAGCCAAAGAAAAATACTGGAACAAAGCTGTGAGGGCCAGAGTCTTCCTTTGTAAACCACATAGCAGTCATGGATGAACTGGCAGATACAAAATGACTAATTCTTTTTCTAGCTATAAGCTCAAAGACTTCTTTTCTTAAGTGAGTGACAAAATACTGCTCTACATTAAAAGTAGAATCCTTATAATCAGTCACTTAACAGTAAATGAAAACCTTACTTAATAACAGACATTTGTGGACGATCTCTTAGAGCTGGGTCAGTGATTCCTTAATGTTCTCTGGTTCCTTGGGGTGACTGTGCTGGGGAACTACTGAGTTTGACTCCCTGGATTCTGCACAGAATCAGCCTTCCTGTGTTTGCCTGGGGCATTTCCTTGCCTGGTTGGTGGAGAGGATCCAGTTGAGCTAGTTACGGGCCAGAACTCCTGAACAAGAATTTTGAGTATCTTCAACTCTCCTAGACCACAATATCCCGAAAACCATTGTTTCTCAAAATGTACTCTTAAGGATCACCTGATATCATCTGGGATTCTGGTTTAAAAATGCAGATTCTTCAGACCTTATGCCATAAGAATTCTTATCACTCCAGTCAGCTGGCTTATGTAACACGCATTCCAGCACTTTTACACTGTTCCTGTCTTTTGCTATTTCTTTAGCTCTTTTCTCACTGCCGGCTGAGGACTCTCTGGAAACAGCTCCATTGTCCCATTTTTCAATCTTGTCTTTTCAGTAGCTATTATTCCCAACAGCCATGTCTGTTGATTATATTACCTCAACTAGCTTGCTATTTATTATTCTTGCCCTACATTTTCCCCTATGTTTTGTTTAATAGAGGTGAATTTGAAATTATATGCGTGTTTTATGTTAGAGGCAGCAATTCATTTATGAATGTTTGTGTTTCTACTTTGAACTTTGGAAAATTGTTATATATATGTAAATATCAAAGAAAATACTTTATGTCCTGAGTCGGAAGTCCCAGTTCTGTCATTACACAACTGCTTGATCTTGGGCTTAAGTTTTTAGATTTCTTTATGTGTAAGATGACAGGGTAGCAGCAGATGGTCTGTAAAGGACTCTTCCAGTTTTAAAATTCTATGAAAATGCTAGAATTACATAATTATATTTGGCAGGAATCAAATTGTTTTAACTGTGGAAAAAATAACAACTACCTCCTCACCCTAACCAGACTGTTCCCTTTGTTCCTCCCCATGTTCAGCATGTTACATTCCTTCCTCATATTAAGTAGCCATGGGTCACAGAGAAAGGAGGTAGATAGAGGTATTATGTAATACACTAAATTTTCACTTTGTGTTACCTCACTGTAGAACAGTAGTTGTCAGTAACTCCTTCTGTTGTCATGCCTAATTATGAAATGCCTTTCCCGATCTCAGGCATCGAAGAAGCTCAAGTTTGCTTCATAGGTATCCCTGCAAGTTGTTTTGCTGATAAATAGTGTTGCCTCTTCTCTGGTGTGCATCGTAGTTGTAGTTGCAGACCTCCTTAAAAGGAAAAGTAAAATGCTCGTGGAGCGGAAAAGATGGGGCAGGATGGAAGCATAAGTGAAAGACTACTAACCCAGTAAGTTCTGAGTTACCCGTCACAAAATGGCTACTTGGATCCTAATTCTTTACACTTTCTGGCATTTCTGTTTGCATAAACAGGACTGGTAATTTTGCCTTCTGGTGGTGTTGGTGTTCATTGTATTTTCTGGTTTTGGGGAGGTAGAGGGGAGAAGGAACATAAAATATGATGACATTTACTGAAATGTTTTGATGTTTACAGAAGGGATGGGGAGCTTGGTTCCCTTTAACAAAAGTGCATATGATTTCCTAGTTGTGTAATTTAGTGTCTGTAAACATTGGCCAGCAAAAACTTTACAGTCACTGCATTTTAGTTCTTCATGAGGATATTGATATCTGAAGTGAGGGATTAGTGCTGGGAGACAAATTAATTGCCCCTGTGCCTACCAAGTGACTTGGCAGGACCTTGTGTGTACACACGCCTCACGGGCTGCTGCAGCTGCAGAGGGTGGACAAAATTGCATGTTGTGCAGTTGGAGGTTACCTGCTTGGGGTCTTCCCAGTGTCATCTTAAACTTATTTTCTCCGGACTAGATAGAAGCAAGTGTATTATCCTTGGCAAAATCATAAACCTGTATGACGTTATGGAATATCAGCTCTGCCATATATGAGGTTTAAGTGAATAGAAGTATTATTTTAATCAGAAATATCTCTTGAAACACATGGTACAGGCCTATTTAAATTGATTTAGAATTTAACTTTAGAAGTTTTCATTATGTATTGCTAAAGCTTGATGTAAGGTGGGACATTTTATTTATTTGTTCTCCCATACCATAACTTAAATATCTGGAGTGTCTACTTAAAAGTCATTTTCTTTTTTCCAAAAGGAAAATACTTTCTGAATTCATGGTATAACTAAAACTTCTTGGACTCCTTTGTATGTCATAGTGTCAGTAGAGGAAGAGCCAGAAAAATTTGTGTCTTTTCAAAATGACATCGGTGAATGCATCCTCTTAAACTTTTCGGTAAACTTGTCACTTTTTATTAGAGCTTAGACTAAAGGAGTTAAGGACTTTGCCATCAAAGGCTTTTCAGGCCATAACTGCTGCCTGTTAAAATAAAGGATTTGACAATGCTGAATTTCTGAATGTGGTGGTTTTTGTCAAAATGCTGTAGAAAGTAGCAACACTGGAGCCATGTTTTCAAGAAGCTTATGTGTAGAGTTATTTCCTTGGGTCTCTTATTTTCTTGCACAGAGCTTAAAAGTGAAAGTTTTATAGGGTAGGCAACTGAAAGTTGAAAATTAGAAATTTTATTATAGATATGACACTAAGAACATCATTAAAAAATCATTTAATTGTGATTATCCCTTTTAATCAGTATTTATGATACGTGTACTTAATAGCTTTAAAGAGATCTACAGTATAATCCTCTATTTTATATGTTACCAACAATTGAATAAAATTGTTTTTAAACAATTGAAGTTTCTTTTGAGCTCTTTAATTGATTAGAGGAAAAGAAAGAACTTAATGAAGTATTTCTATAATTCTGCCATTTGGGGAAAAGCAAGTAAGAATGAACATAGACTTTTTATTCTTATGCAGAAGACTTTCAATCTTGAGTTTCAGAAATGAAGAAATTACTATTTTTATGATAGAGGGATGTTCTAATTTTTCATTTAATGTTTATCTTTTCATGTTGATAAGTTTCTAGCAGTAATTATATGACTTAAAGCTAAAATATATTTGTCAGAAGAGAAATTAATGTTGAAATTAAATTTGCACAGTTTATAAATCCTAAACATTTTCAAGTTAAATATGTAGGGAGTTTATTTGGGAAATTGACACTTAGTATGACGTTAGGTATTTAATACTTTAAGATTTTGAAATATTTGCATAAGCCTTTTTTGGCATAGTTGAATTTCATACTTTAAAAAATGAGAAGTTTTAATGGAGTTTTGTATATTTGAATGTTTAACTTTTAATGCCAAAATTACTTTTCAAGACTTAAATGTTTTGCGTAACGAGTTAAGAATAAAGCTTAAATCTTGGATTGTTTTCTCTGCTTTAAATATGATTATGATGTTTAAAATTATTTAATATAAAAACCAAAAAGGTAAGTTGCATTGTTAAGTAAATCACTTACTGCAACGCCCAGAAGAAGAATCCTCTTTATGCTGGGAAAAATGACTTTAAGACTTGGTCCACCGAGGTCTGCAATTTTTATTTATTTTTTACAAATTTTATTTATTTATTTATTTTTGGCCAAGCCGCATGGCTTGCAGTATCTCAGTTCCCCTAGCAGGGACTGAACCTGGGCCACCACGGCAGTGAAAGCCCAGAATCCTAACCACTAGGCCACCAGCGAACTCCCTAGGTCTGCATTTCTTAAAATTCATTTTGTCAGCCGGTCTCTCTAGTATTTCTTTTCTGCTATATATACCATGTCAGTTTAAAAAATTTTTCATTTTATAGCTTTCTCTTCAATTTATTTTACCTTGCTTTCATATTAGTGCTAGGAAAGAATTTCCCAATCCCATCTGGGGCAGTGTTAGGCATGTTAAGCAGAGACGGCAAACTCAGTGCTCCTGGGCCCAAGCAAATGATATAGTGAAGTGAAGCTAGGCTTTTTTTTTTCCCCCCGTATTAAACAACTTAGAATATTCTTCATTTTCATCAAAAAAAAAAAAAAAGGATCCAGTGTTGCTTCATCCTCCAGTTTTTAAAGGCAAGCTGCAATCAGGGTTTTTATTTAAAACTTGAGTTTTCAATATTAACAACTAATTCATACCAGAATTTCAGGCAGAAACACTGAAGACTGACATAGGCCACCATTATACAGTCTCCTTTACAGTGGAGAGCAGGGCTGGCAAATTATGGCCCAGGTGTCCAAATTGTGGCCTGCTGCCTGTTTTTGTATAACCCATGATCTAAGAATGACTTTTTTATATTTTTAAATGGTTGGGGGAAAATAATCAATTTCTCTCGTTTGGCCTAGTTCCCTCACTCCAAAAAGGGGTATAGTTCAGGAAACCACACTGTCTACTTATTGAGAAGTCAGACTATGCAGTTTGTGCTTTAGGATTTAGATACTATCTCTACGACTTACTGTGTTAGTTTGGGTAAATTATTCCAACTCTCTGTTTCTCCATCAGCTAACTGGGAAATATGATAATCTGTAAAAAATTGATCACAATGCCTGGAACAGAGTAAGACTGAATAGATATTAGCTGCTATTATTACTACTACATCTTTTTTTTTTTTTTTAACAATTCAAACTTTTATTTGGCACTACTACATCTTAAAGATTTCTAGAAGTAGACTTCAAGATAGAAGTAGAAAATTAATGAAGCATAGCATTTATTCATTTTGTATTGTTTTTTATAAACTAATACCTCAAACTTAACACTATTTTCACATAGTGTTAGATCCTACTGGCAAAAGTTAATATTGTTACTTGGATCTGATAACTTGGGCAAGTCTGGAAACCTCCCAAGCCTCAGGTTTCCTCATTTGTAGAATAGTATAGTGGTACCAACCTTATAGTGTTCTTGTGATGGAATTAACTGTCCCTAGTTCATAGAAACTCAATTAAATGTTAGTGCTTTTCCCCGTCCCTATCTTTTAAAAGTCCCACTTTTCCCTCCCTCATCATGCTTGTTTTGGAATATTACTTCTTGTGTTCTTATTACTGCTTATCCCTGCCTCACATGTCAGTTACATAATAAGATTGTTGATAAATAACACCCCGTTTCCCCAAGGTGTTCTGGTGAGGGTCTGTTCCTGCAACTTAAAAATCCTTAGCATTCAGTAGCTATGTCCATTTTTGTATACAAGTATATTTCTCATGATGTAATAGATGTTGACAGAATTTTATAAATCTAATTTTGGGTTTAATCAAAGTATTAACTTAGTTTTAAAATGCAGATACTAGTCCTGCCCTATCTCTGAGGAACCCACTTGTTTTTTTTTTTTTGGAACCCACTTCTTAAATTAGTGGTTCTCAAACTTTTTGGTCTCTGGACCCCTTTGTACTCTTAAAAATTGTTGAGGACCCCAAAGAGCTTTTGATTTTTGTAGGTTGTATCTATTGATATTTACTGTATTCAAAATTAAAACAATATTTACTGATTTAAAATAATAATGAACCTATAACATGTTAACCTGAATAACATTTGTAAATAATAAAAATTTACAAATAACCAATACATTTTAAGAAGAGTAAGAACAACATTGTTTTACATTTTTGCAGTGTTCTTTACTGAATAGCTTAATAGAAGACAGCTTCTGCCGTCAGCCTGTTGTGCTCTATCACACGTTTAGCTTCTGGAAAACTCCACTGTACATTGCCCAGAGAATGAGAATGGAGGAAACAAGTGTCTTATTTTTATGATGAAAATAGTTTTGACATTGTGGATCCCCTGAAAGGGTGTCCCTGGAGCACATTTGGAGAACTTCTACTCTAAGTACTTGCTGTTTCATGGTTTTTGTTTTCATTTGTGTTTTTTGCAATTTTAGATATTACCTACTGGCTTCCTAATATGGAAAGTGAATATTTAGCCTTTTCTATATATTTACATGGTATATACATAATCTGTTCTCCTAGTATAGTTATAGTAATGTCTGGTTAAATTGATAGTCCATGGTTTTATTATAATTGACATGAAACTTACACAGAGTAAGTAGTAATGCAGTATAACTACTAGTTAATGTAGTTATACTGCATTACATTGAAGTAAGTAGTATAACTTATTCTACTTCCTTTCTTGTACAAAACCATTTTTATTTCCCCTGGATTTGATAATTGACTTCTTGGGTCAAGGGGGAGGATTGCTTAATTTTCTATGTATTGCTAATTCATCCACATACTCTCTGACAGCAGTATAATTGCCTTTTGTATCTACAAACTTATCAGATAACTTACCGAGTTCCATATTTTTCTTGGCGATATTTCATTTGTCATTCTTCAGTCTTTCCACCCAGACTAGTTGTATTCTAGGTATGTTGCTACACAGATGTCCTGAGAGTAATTATTATCCTGGAATTGTTCTGCCTTTGCCCCCATCCTAAGTTGGATCTTACTTATGTTTTATAAATCCAAGAAAAAGCATCTGAGCTCAATTTTTTTTTAAACTTTACTCGTCTGAGAGTCTTTACTCTGTCTTCACATTTAATTGATAATTTATCTGGGCATAAAATTCTAGGTTCGCAGTAATTTTCTTTCAGCATTTTGATGGCATTGCTCCGTTATCTTCTAGTCTGATGCCATTCTGATTCCTGGTTCTTTGAATATAACCAGTTTTGTTTTGTTTTTCCTCTAGAAGCTTGAGATTTTTTTCCTTATGCTTTCAGCTTTCAAAATTGTTACTGACATACTTCGTTTTCTGTCATTTCCATTTTCTGGCTTAAGGTTTATTTATCCCTTTACTATCACTCTGTTGAGCTTTCAGGAGGAGGTAAAGATAACCATTTAACTGGAAATCAATAATAGAACTTTCAACTCAGCTGTCTTCATAGCTTTAAGATTTATTAGAATATTTTCTTTAACATTAAAAATGGGCTTAATGATAACAATAGATAATAATGGAAACTCTGTGCATTTTTATTAACACCAGTTTAAGGTCAGACAGGATGACCTAAAAAGAGGCATCTTCTTGTCTCCCTTTTTAATGTTCCGAAATTGTCTTCTTCATGAGTAATTTTAGAGACAACTTACTCACTACCAACTTCATTGTTTTTGCTTTGTGGCTTTATTCCTCTAACTTAGGTTCATTTTTGTAACAATATCTTGCCTTTTTCATTGATTTTGAAATGCTTATATACTAGTGTGTCTGAGTTATTTTTCTTTATTGTTTTTCCTTCATGTGCATATGATTTTAATGCTTTTTGTTACTATCCTTTGTAATTTGATGAATAATAGAGAAAAATTCTATTAATTTTGTCAACATATTAATAATACTAACACTACTGTTGTAATGGTTAACACATAGTGCTTACTATGAGTGTGGCTCAATTTAAGTAAACCTATTACGATAGGAAAAATCTGTAGACACTCAGGCTAGGCTATGTCGTTTCTGGTTGGATATGAGTGTTATCCAGTTGTAACACGGTATCACTTCACTTATTACCAGAGTTAATTTGCCTAACCTATTATTTAGGTAGGTCACTGACCTAATAGCTCCATAATTTTCCTTCCCTAAGGTGCACATGGAGTCAGATGATATTCAGGCCTTATTTGGTGATACAGTACAAATAATTTTATTTAACTTCTCTGGGCCTCATTATATTTATCTGTAAAATGATGTATTGGACTAAATGAGCTTTCATGGCTCTTGCATGCAGGAGCTTTTCTTTCTGAGAAGTATACTGATCACATATTCAGAGGCACCTCCTGCATGGCCAGACCATATACTAGGGATTTAAAATTCACTAAACACCTCAACCTTCAGGAGGCCCCTGGTGTAACTCAGAGAGACCAACCATGTAAACCAAATTAATCACAGCCTACTTAAACATCTGTGTCTGTTTTCACAAGAAAACAACCCCCTGGATCCAAGGGTGAGGAGAGTGGTAGAATAAGGGAGCAAGATAAATGACTAATGAGTGTTTATTGTACATGCATTTGGTGCTAGGCATAGGTTCAAAGCACTTTTTACACGTTCACTGTAGAGAGACAAATATCTCTGATCTCAAGAACTGGAATTATTTTTTCTAATAGTCATTTTGTATAACTTTCAAATTTCTAAACTTGGATGGGAGATGTAACTTTCTACATTTGAATTACTTTATGTTTTTAGAAGATATACTTGGAATTTTCTCTGCAGAAGTTCTGCATTTTACATGGAATGACTCATTTGAATACAAATGTATAGTTATCTCGTTGAATGACATTAAAATCCAAGATTTATACAAAAATGAGTCCAGAACAGGTTTGCTTTTTTTCCCCTCTAATCTTGAGACATAATTTTATGATGAATTATAGAGTAGAGCATTCCTATCATACTTAAAATTTTTAGGAAGACGGTTGGTATTCTTATTAGGAATAATATGAACTCATGATTCAGTCAGTGGCAGAAGAAATCTATCTTGACCAATTTATCTATCCCTAGTAAAGGCTGTTATTAACGGTAACTATCATTTGTATATAACGCTGTTGTTTAATCTCACCAATATGAATTGGAAAACCTGATGAAATTTCATAAAGTATTATCATTAGTACACTTCTCTTCAGTGTAGATTGAATAAACGCTATATTTAAATGATGGTCATCCTTTAAAACGTTAGTAAGTAGGAAAAAGAACAGAAGACTTTTAAGGTTTTCCTATATTAATATTCTGCTATGTACCAGATACTCTGCTTGCCCCTAATGATGTAAAAAGTGATTAAATTACAATCCAGCACTAAAAGCATTTACAGCCTGATTTTTTTTTATAGTTCTGGCCTATTTTTTTTTTAAACCTAGGCATGTGCTAATTTTATATAATGCCAGTAATTTGGTTCAGATTTCATATTTCTCACAGTAGTTAAACTGTTAGGCAATGACTTTAAAATTTTAATTTTTTTATTCCTGTTTTGCTGCTTGTGTATCGTAGGATTTGTTAACAGAAAAGGACATTAATGAGAAATTGGTTTTGTAGACATTGTAATTTTATTTATTTATTTTAATTTTTAAAAATATTTATTTATTTTATTTATTTATTTTTTGGCTGCGTTGGGTCTTGGTTGCGGCACGCGGGATCTTTCGTTGTGGTGTGCGGGCTGCAGAGCGCGCAGGCTCTATAGTTGTGGCGCGGGAGCTCAGTAGTTGTGGCGCACGGGCTTAGTTGCCCTGCGGCATGTGGGATCTTAGTTCCCTGACCAGGGATCGAACTGGCGTCCCCTGCATTGCAAAACGGATTCTTAACCACTAGACCACCAGGGAAGTCCTGACGTTGTAATTTTAGATTAGTTTCTCTTTTTAAAAATCTGTCCCTGTTCCAAGCGTAAAATAATGCAGTAACGTTAATATCCATATAATGCCAATCACTTGGAAAGCTGCTCCCTTTTTGCATTTCAGACATAAGATTTCTCATGTGGACTTTCTCACCACAGTTGAGATAGTATCAGTCTTACCTGAAAAGTCAAATGAGAAAATAAAATTCAGATTACTGATTTAAATGAGCAAGAGAAAATGCAAACAAATGTTTGGTGTCTTTATAGATTTTTAGCTTCTTAGCCATAGATTTTTGTGTTTTACATATAGCAGAATATATTTGGTAATGAATTAATGCTATTAATGGTGAACAGGTTGCTGGATCATGTCTTTTTGTTGCTTTTTTCCATGCTGGGAAAAGAAAACTAATGTAGAAGCCAGCTGAATAGAACATGTACCAGTGGTAAATGGATGGCACTGGAATCCTACATGATGGTAATCAGTTGGAGCGATTGCCTGTGTAAGTTCTGTGGTTCAAAGAGTATAGTTAGGAGAACATTTTGGAAATTTTTTTAAGTAGATCTTAAATGATGACCAAGGTTTTTATTTTTGAATTCTTATTGGAATAGGAAGTCATTTTCTTTTCCTCTCCAGTAATGCCTTTTTTAATTGGCCTTTTCAGTATTTTGCTGTAGATAGCTTTTTTGTTTGTTTGTTTTTTTAAGGGTGAACATATTTTAAGAGTTTATTTGTAAGCAATTTTAATTAATTTAATGAGTATATTTTAACAAGTTAAATTTATTTCTGTGCATCAATAAAGTATTATGAAAGGAAAAAAGAAGGAATATTAAAAAACAAAAGGTGTAGATTGCTTTTTATTGGCTTTACCCCCAGAAGATACCTGTTTCAGCTTACCTTTCCCAGCTAAGTAAGATGGTGGTGGGGATACTAGTAGCTATCACTTATTTAGCACTTACTATTTATTGTGTGCCAAGCAGTGATCTAAATACTTCACTTGTATTTCCTCATTTAATCCCCACACTAACCCTATGAGATTGGTGCTATTATTAATCCATTAATGATGAGGTGACTGAGACAAAGAAGTTAAAATACCACTTGTCTGTTTCCCATCCTCCAAAATTTTGACATTTTTTGTCTGCTATCAATCTTTTCATCCTTATCTTTCTTAAAGGTTTATATCTTTTTCTTCTTCAGTATCATTTAATGGGCTCTTAGGAAAAAACACTCTCCTTGCTCTTCAGAAGTTGGGAAAGGAGAGGAATTCGAATATACTGGAGTATTAGTTACATACTGAAATTTTCAGACTTTCTAGCTTTATACTGTTCTGTTAATTTTGACAAATACATGCACTTGTGTAATCACTGCAGTCAAGATGCAGAATATTTTCCTCACCCCAAAATGTTCTTTAATATCACTCTGTAGTCAGTCCTGGGTCTCACACCTGTCCCAGTTTTCTGTTCCTATAGTTTACCTTTAGCCAGAACCTCATACAGATGGTATTATACCCTGAGTAGTTTTCCTTCATTCTCATTGTTTCTCTCTGTCCGGAGAACTGGGTGTTGTCTGGAACATCTTTGATTCCCATAGCTCTTGGGCTGTGGTTTTTCTGAGCTCCAATCCCAGCTTCTGTCACCATTTTCGGTTTGCTTATGCCATTCATGCTTGGATTTGTTATTTGCAAAAGAATACCTGTTCTGTCATTTAAAGGATTCAGCTGCTTTATTCACCATATTAATCCAGTCTCTAAAACCCAGAACTCAAAATCCTTTTATATGGAGAAGTAGTTTAAAATTAGGTTCTCAGAAGGAAGCATACCCAGTCATAGCTGGAAATGAAGATCAAGGTTCAAAACCAAGCAACACTGTAGGAAAGTACTTGGTATGTTTGGTCTTCACTAGGAAGAAAAATGATGAGGGAGGAGTTGAGCAAACTAGAACATGGATGAGAAATCTGTGAAAATTTGAATTATTATATATATTTTTAATGTTGGCAGCTAATTCTGTATTTTGTAAAACAGTGTACAGGCCAAACAACACATCTATGGGCAGCTGGCCTGTGCATCCCCTATTTACTGATATTACTGAATGTGTTTTAAAAAGTACATATTTCTAAATAAGTCTATTTCTGAAGGTTCAGTAGCTTATGCTACTCTGAGTTGAATAAATTGTATTGGTTCTTTTCTGTATTTCTGTTTTTAAATATAAAGTGTTTTATGCCATCTCTTTTTTTCTTTTTCTTTTTCTTTTTTGTAATACGATTTTTAACCCTAAGAGATATTTTCCTCTTTAGTATTCTGGTTCCTAAAGTGGTGTTGTTGCATTTGCTCTAATAATGCAAAATAGTATGTCTGGGAGCTCTGAAAAAGTGTCTCTTCATTCATTCTACAAAGAAGGCTTACATAGAGATGCCAGAGGACGTGAAGTGTGAGTTGTTAGTATGGGCACAGAATAAAAATTATATGAAAACCCTTGCATTTTGTCTGGGTTAAGTTATAATTGAAGCACATTTACGGAAGCCTCTTAGGGAACTGATTGAGGTGACCTAATTCTTAACTAATTGAAGTACCAGAACAGAATTTACTCTTCATTTTGCTTAAGATATAATTGGTTAAGTAATTTTATTATCATATGATAAGATTTATTTGAACCAGAAATTACTACAGTGCAAGAGTGAGAATGCTTTTGAAGCCGCTTCTTTCTATACCTACTGTTGAGGGGTGATTATAGGCCAGTGTGTGCTTCAGCGTCTTCATTTATAAACTGGGGTAAAAACTTGAGGTTTTAGAAAGATTAATGAGGTGATAATTGTACAGCACCTGTGGGAGTTCTTTTACCTTAACAGCATCATTTAAGGTGCACCAGTTTTATTGCAGTACAAGGGGAGGAAATGTCTATGACTTGTTTTAAATTAGGCCAAGTAAAGTTATATATCCCAGTGAAGTTGCTCTTGTTCATGAGTGGTTTTCCTTTTTCTTATGATTTTTATGATTTTTGTTGTTAATTATGAAATAATCCAAGCATACAAAAACAAAGAATTTGTAGTACCATTTATATGTTTTTTTCCTTTTATGTTTTTTAAGTCTTCAATATATGGTGGGTTTTTTATCCAACTTGACTTTTTTTTTGCTTTAGCATTATGTTTCTGAGATTAATCTCAAAATCAACAGTGCTAGTTGGTTTCATTTAGACTTTAATTATATGAACCCATAATACTTTATTCTTTACTTGTGGACATTAGGTTATTTCCAGTTTTTTTTCTTAATGACCATTCTGCAGTAATCATTATTGAGCCTCTTTTTGTGTACAGAAGTGTTTATCTAGGGTTATGTTATTAGGAATGGAATTACTGGGTCATAAGATATATGTATCTTTAATTGTATTAGGTACTGCCAAATTGTTATTCAAAACATTTGTACCAGCTCCTGTCTACTGTGCGAAAGTCCTCAATTCCCATTGTTCCACACTTTCTCCAGCACTTGGTGTTGTTAGACTTTCTTTTGTTGCCTGGTATATAGGAACTCAGTTGGTATTTTTTTCTCTCATTCCCCATATTAAAATAAAATTTACATGCAGTAAAATGCACCTATTTTATGTGTACAGTTTGATTGAATTTATGGTCATTGTATAAAGTCATGTATCCACCACCATAATCAAGATATGAAACATTTCCATCACCCTAACAAATTTCCTCCTACCTCTTCCATCTTCCTTTCACCGTGACAGCCACTAAGCTGTTTTTTGTCATTATAGTTTTTCCTTTTCATAGGTAGTCTTCTGTGTTGGAGTTTTTTTCACTATAGTGTTTTTGAGATTCAGTATGAATATACCACACTTTTTATCCATTCATCAGTTAGTGGATAGTTGTGTTGTTTCTCGTTTGGGGCTATTATGAATAATGATGCTAGGGCGATTTATGTGTAAATCTTTGACTCAGTTGATTTTTAGTTACTGATCTTCAGCAATTTTGCTGAACTCTTAATTAGTTTGAATAATGTGACTTTCTCAGATTTTCTACATAGACAGTTATATCATTTAATATAATCACAGCTTTGTATTCTTTTTTCTAATCTTTTAATCAGTTCACGTTCTATCATTTGTGTACTACCTAGGATCTCTAGTACAATGTTGAATGAAAACCAAGAATCAGTTTTAGTGGGCATTCTCGTATTCCTGACTTGAAAGGGTATGGTTTAATTCTGAAGTTTCACCATTAAATACGAGGTTTGCTGTAGATTTTTGATCATTAGCCTTTTTCATGTTAAAGAATTTCACCTCTTCTGGTTTGCAAAGAGATTTTATTATGAATGGGAGTTACATTTTATCAAATGCATTTTCTACATATTTTGAGACGGTCATGTGGGGTTTTTCTTAAATCTTAACATGTGGCTTTTTTCTCTAAGTATACTCTTTCAAGTTTTAAAATTTAATCATTTAAAATGCATTTTTAAATCACTTAGGTTAACAACATTTCTATCTTGAATATACTTTAATCCATTCTCTGTGACTTAGACTGTAGCAAGGAACGTCATTTATTTGTCATGCATGCTGTTAATTTTGACTGTAAAATGCTTAAGATTTCAACCATGTCTTAATCACATTTGAATTTCCCACAGGATCTAGCACAGTGCATTGCAAATAACAGGCCCTGAATGTTGAACTGGGCTGCGTGCTTAGGGCTCCTATTCTTTGCTAAAGAGCCACAGTCTCCTGTGCCTCATAAATTCTTATGTTGCCCCCACCTTTCATTGTCACGCTGGCTGCTGATGCGTAACTTTGGGGTCATTAAAAAAATAAATAACCAAGCTTTAAAAAATTTTTTCTACATTCTACTCCCTCATCAAATATTAGTTGAGGGCCAACTAAGTGCCACGGTTGGCTTGGTGCTACCATACTAACCTTATAGAAATTTAGAGAAAAAAAGAGATTAGGCAGACTTTGAAGACCTGATACCTCTTTTATGAAATAGATGATCGTGGTGCATGGACTTTGGGTCTGTAATTTGGCGATTCAGACTCTTATTTCCTGATTCTTAAGCCATGGTTCACGTGGTTGAGGTGCTGAACAAATGACCTGTGAGTAAGTGAGGTATTTTATAAGTTAGATTCTCTTGAGAAATTTAAAATTTTTGTTTTATTGCCATAGTCCTGAGTTGTGATTTTTGAATGAACATGAGAATTCAGACTCCATAGCATGTTACACAAAGTCCCTCTGTGACCTGCCCCAGTAACCTCTCCATTCTCGCCCCTGTAACCCTCACCACCATACTGGGCACTCCAGCCGTACCACATGTGACCCGTGGAGATGTCATGCATTCTGGCCCCATGATTTTATTCATTCTTTGCCCTACATATAATGCCCTTTCACTCTGTCTTCTGCATGGGTAATAAGTATTCATCCTTCATTCTTCCCCAGTATTTTCTCCCCTGGGAAGTCTTCTCCCAATCATCCCTTCTTCTGTGCTTTCTACATTCTCCTGTTAGAGCCTATGGCATATTTATGTTTTTTGTATATTTGTTTTCCAGGCTGATCTGAGCGATCTCTTTCTTGGCAGAGGCTACATGCCCAGTCCTGGCACAGCTCTTGGCACATAGTAGACGTTTATAATTTATTCTTGAAAATATTGTTTGTTGACCTGCTAAAAATGGTAGAGTAAAAGGCCTGGACACTTATCAATTTAACGTTCGGGGCTGCATATTCTTTTACGAGTGTCTGCCCGTGCTCTTTGGCTATTCCTTTAAGTGCTGCTAGTGAAGAGAGCCTGCCAAACAGGGGCGTGTTGTACACACATTTGACCGTCTCAGCAGCTGATACCAAATGTTTAGAAATGACTATTTCCATCTGTCATTCTCGTCTCCCCACCCTGCCTCCAGCCTAAAATTAATTATGCTAGGAACTGTTTCTTACCTCAGACAAGGGCTCAAGCAAAACACTACACGTACTTTATCATTCAGGTTTCATAATACCTTATGACTCCGTGGAATTCTTGTAACTTTCTGTTCACAGATGGGTATCTTGTATGGCTTGATAAATTCCTCTAGGTTTATTCTCAGTACACACTACTTCCTTGCAGTGTACTTGTTGTCTTGAGTATGCATACCATACATTAACAGGCATGTCTAGCAAAGTGTGATGCTCTCACAGGGTTTGAGCCAATCCTTAGATTGAATGGCAGTTTTTCTACAGTGTTAAATTCTGTGTTTAAGCCTCAACCAACCCAAGCGCCTTAAATTGTTCTTGGTTGGCTGGGACATCTGGGCTTGGGCTTTTCCCCGGTAGTATCAAGTTAAAATTCCTTATCTTAGAATTGAAAACATAACCTTAGCTTTCATTCTTTCCTCACTGAATTCTTGCTTCAACCATATCCAGCATTGTTCATACAGGTTTTCTTCCTAACTTTTAGGTTATATCCTATTTATCTATGGAGGTGTAGGTCAAGTCTACTTTCTCCCTTAATCCATCCCATATTGAGTTTTCCAAGTAAAGGGTAGAGTTATATACTTGAAAGGCTGTACACACATATTACTTAGTAGATCATCTTTTATTATGTTGGTTTCAAGTCAGTTGGAGCGTTTCTTTTGCTGTCTGTACTATTTCTTGAGCCACTGGTGATATAACACCAGCAGCTAATCTCATTTGTTTGTCAGCTCTTTGCACATGAACATGGGCACAAATAAGAAATTAGCTATAACTCTGAAGCGACAGTAGGGGGCCTGAGTTAGAAGGGCAAGGCGTGTATCTGACTGAATATCCTGACCCTAGATGATGTTCCAGTGCTAAATTATTTCCTTGAGGGGGGTCAAAATCAGAATGCTAACAATTGTGTGCTAGTTGTACGTCTCTTGACTTAGTAAGTTTTTCTTACTAAATCTTTCCTCAATTTTCTACGGCTTCTACTGATATCTTAAAAATGAAGAACTTTGTTAAACTGGGATTCTTTAGGGTAGAGCAGTGGAATTATAGGATTATTTTAAATATATTTGTCCTACTTTTTTGAGATTCTAATTGTTTAAAGTATCTGTTTAATATTATTTGGTCTGTCCCCAGTATTCCTGTTAATTTTTCTTGTGTTTGGTTAGGAATGGCTTTGTACCTAGTATGAAATATTAATTACCTGCAGCAGGCTAACACATAATTTTATAAATAATCTCATATACCCTGACATTGTAATACACAAGACTCAGCACCATAGTTTTGCACGACAAAGTTGTATTGTAGCCTCTTCTGAATTTTTAAATATTAGAAGATATTTTAATCACTAAAAGTTAGGCACAGAAAATAGAAATTGTGGAGTATGTAATTTATTGCTCTAGAGATATGGGTGGCAGGTGGGGTATTGAAAGTTAGAAGAAAGAACTCTCCCAAAAGACTGGTGTCTCAGCTCAGGAGGCATTGGGCTGGGTCCTGGTACCACCACTTAATCATTCCTGGGTGGATTTTGATTAGAGACCTGACTCCTTTGGTCTTTATATCTTTGTTTATAAAATGATAATTATTAAGGTTTCTTTCAGGCTTGACATTTCTGTGATTCTGACTGGAGATAAGATATTGATCATCAGTCTTTTTCATATTTTAGGACCCAGATGAAGTGGTACCAGTTGGCCAAAGAAGAGCCTGGTGTTGGTGCATGTGCTTTGGACTAGCATTTATGCTTGCAGGTGTCATTCTAGGAGGAGCATACCTGTACAAATATTTTGCACTTCAAGTAAGTGGGAAAATGCTAGGGACATTTTTGCCTTTCCTTCACATGTATTAGAAAATTGGCTCAAACCTGTTCTAAGCCTGTGCTTTTTGTCTGTGGCCTTTAGCCAGAGTGGTGGTCTTATTTTACAGTTATGTTAAAAAATCTCCTGAGCATAAGTTTGCTGAACCTATTAGACGGTCACTAAAAGCAGAATAACATTGTTTTGCTGACTAAAGGGTATAGATAGCTGGATGATTTTTCAAAATTGACTAACCCTCAATTTTCCTACCATAATTAATAGCTGAGTTACAGTATTCTCAGTTGCCAGTTGAATAAATACACCAGCCTCCAATGTCATATTGATAAACTATAATTTGATAGACATTTTGGGCTTCCCCACAATAGCCTTTTTGCTCCTGGGCCCAGAGTATAGTGGTTCCACTTCTCTCTGCCTCTTCCCCAGTCATTGGTTTCTCTTAAGAATGTGATTTCAGCAATAATGTTGAAGTAATTTAGGATAAAAGTTGTTTATAATTTATTACAGAATAGTAATCCCAGTGGATTAAGACATTTTTTTCTTCTGATTTACAATGATTATGATTTATGATCTCTGTTTTGTGATGTCTTTCTCTGACAATAATTCAGTACGTTTACTTCTTTTAACATACCAGAGTTTGGAGAAACTATTGACAAATAGATTTTATTTAGAAAATGAAGTATTCTACAGAGGATATGTAAATTTTGTGCTCATTTTCTATATTTTTTGAGATAATGGCATGTTGATAGATGTTAGTGAAATACTAGTCATCTTTCTAATGCAGTTTTTTACAAGAAATGTATTTTTATATAAAAGAAATCATTTGCAATTCCACTGTCCAGAGATATTTGTTGACCTAACATTTTTTTATATGCTCCTAATCTTTATTATATATGCGTACTTTTTAAAAAAATCTTTATAATGATTTGCTATAATCTGATATTTTCCACTTAATTGTGATATATTTTAAGGAAAAATCAGAACTACTTGTATGCCTGTGAAAATTTCAGAAAAACTATCCCTCTCTTGGCTAATAAGAGAAAAATCATGTAATCAGTGAATCACATCAAAAAGTTTTAAAAGTATGTTCTTTCAGAAAAACATTACTGGTTTCTGAATATATTCTTTTATAAAAATAAGGCTTACAGGTAGAAATAGGCCTGTGTGTTTCTTCAAATTTACTTGTCACCAGATGGATAATTGCTTTTCTATTCTGTTTTTGTCGAACACAGAAAGTAAAGGAGAAATCAGCTGCTTTTCTCCTTCTGAAACCGGTTTTTTACAGTACTTTAAAACCTGATCTTAAAGAATGTGTTAACGCTGTAATTAAACTGTCTGACTTGTCATCTAAAAGTAAGAGTTTGCAAGCAAAATGCTATTTAGGTAAAGGTGGCAGCTTAAGTAATACTTAACATTTAAAAACCTGTCTTCCACTGAATTGCTGAAATAGTGTTTAAACTCTCTGTAGCCAGATGACGTCTACTACTGTGGAATAAAGTACATCAAAGATGATGTCATCTTAAATGAGCCTTCTGCAGATGCCCCAGCTGCTCGCTACCAGACCATTGAGGAAAATATTAAGATCTTTGAGGAAGATGAGGTTGAATTCATCAGCGTGCCTGTGCCAGAGTTTGCAGATAGTGATCCTGCCAACATTGTCCATGATTTTAACAAGGTGAGCCAGGTGCCCTGAACTGTAAAAAGAATGCCAGTTCCTTAATTGATACTTTTGTAGTTTCATTTTCAGTATTTGTTAATTTATTCTATTTATGGTTTACTTTTTACTTTTTAAAAAAAATGGCCTTGGGTTTCTTCTGCCCTGCAAGATAAACTCCAACATTTGATGGGCTCTCTGAAGCAGACCCTCAGTGAACCTACCTTTCTTCCCCTTGCCTTGTCTGTCTTAATACACACCATATGCTGTTCTTCCTTTGTTGCTAAATTGCTTTTAGAAATCTAAATGTTTACATGGTTTAGTTTAACTCATTTTAATCCTCAAAACCATCCTATGAGATAGTCTTTCTCAATCAGGTTTCTCATCTGAACCACAAGAACACAAAATCATTTAATTGACTTAGTTCTCTATGGATGGTAGTAACTAGTTAGTACTACTCTAGATGCATAGGAGAGAAGTTAATTTTTATATACAATAGATGGATGCCTTAGAGGGCATTAGGGTTTATAAGTGAGGGGACTGGGGACTAAGTCTCTTAATCAGATGATAGTTTATTTGAGTTAATTTTAATAGTTTGTTGTTATCTGATAAGAACTGTATCTACCAGTAGCAAAATTTCCTCTCCCATTACTATTTCCATTCCTACCCCACCAAATTCTTGATTTGTTGAAATGCAAGTGATTTACACATTCTAATAGTACAAGTTATTCTTAAAAATCCAGTTGCTGCCTGTCTGTATATTGGTAATATTTGTACATTAATCTAATGAAAATATATCTTTTTCTTCCCAGAAACTCACAGCCTATTTAGATCTTAACCTGGATAAATGCTATGTGATTCCTCTGAACACTTCCATTGTTATGCCACCCAGGAACCTATTGGAGTTACTTATTAACATAAAGGTATAAAACTTTCAAATACTTCTTATTATTTATGCTATTACAGCATCTTGGAATTCCTTGTTGAGAAATTAGCCCTAGAGGAGCCCATCTTACTGACAGTATGGCTAGTAAGCATTTTACAACGAGGAACTAAGACTTGTGGTTTCAGTTTCTTTCCTTGTCTCTTTTCTTTTAGTAGTTTATATTTTGAAATTAAAATGTAATTTCTAAAATTATATTTAAGTTTTCCTAAAGGACCAGAGAATAAATCGTAGGCTTTTAAAAAATAAGATCTGTGTTGCAACTAATCAATTTTGATGCCATAGACAATATGTAAACAAATGGGCACAACTGTATTCCAATAAAACTTTATTTATAGAAACAGATGGTGGGTAGTAGTTTGCCAGTCTCTGTTCTATACTATAATCTCTTAAGAATTTTGTCTGTTTTCCTTGTCTGTTCAATGTGTGTTTTGAGATATCTGTGTAATATATTCTTTTCCACATGTAGGCTGGGACATATTTGCCTCAGTCATATCTGATTCACGAACACATGGTCATCACTGATCGCATTGAAAACATTGATCACCTGGGTTTCTATATTTATCGACTGTGCCATGACAAGGAAACTTACAAACTGCAACGCAGAGAAACCATTAAAGGTAATACTTTCTAATGTTAAAATGTTGGCCAAAAAAGTTTGTTTCACTTCATTGTGTTAAATTAGATTTAGATGTAAGCTAGTCATTGTTACCAATACGCTTGCCGTGAGTGAGAAAATAAAACTATATTGTACATTGTATAGTATTTCTAGATTTCTGAAGAATCATCTTAATTCTAAATCCACTCTTTTCAGATAGAATAGGCGGATGTGAAATGTCATTTCCTTGAGGTGCTCTTACCTCACTTTGCATATGGCCACTCAGTCCACGTTTCCATCCTACCCCTTTGGTTGAGCTGTACTGTGCAAGGGTTCTGCTTATCCAGAGGGTCTCTAAAGTAGCTCTTCAGTTGTATGCTCAGGGATCTAGGTTCTAAGCAGAGTTTGCCTTTGGGATCACACTGAAGATAACCACAGTCAGGTTAGTTCGAAAGGAATTTGGCTGAAGAATTAAGAGCATTGACACAACTAATGTAGCTTTGCCAAATCACTTAACCTTTGTTTTCTCACGTGATGACATTATCTCCCCATTTTTTTTCAAGATCGTTGTAAAAATAAAATGAAAGTACATGTGACAGAGCTTTAGAAAGTAAGGAGTGCCATGCAGAAACACTATGGTGTGATTTCTTTGAAACTGTGGCACCTAGTTAAAGTGCATTCCTGGCTTTTTGTTAGCACTTTTGATAATACTGTTCTCCCACACTGGGCTGGTGAGTCACCTGAAGCCTGCTGCTTGATTTCTTTCATTTTAAAATGATCTTATGGTTCATAGTTTTTTTTTAAGTCATAATTTTACGTATAATAAAATTCACCCTTTTTAGTGTGTAGTTTTGAGTTTCAGCAAATCACCGCCACAGTCAAGATGTAGAACCTTTCCACTACCTTCAAGGTCATAAGTTTATATGTATGGCATTATTATTGTTACTAGCATCTGTTAAGATACTTAGTTTAGAAAAGAGAGGGAAATTATTTTCTGCAGTGTTAAAAAAAAAATCAAACTATAGAAGTTAATGGAATATAGAGTAAAATATTTTTATATGTCTAAATAATAACTGTGAAAATTAACATGAATACTTATTACTGAAGAATCCAAAATTTAAAAAATTTTCCCTTCCAAACAGGTATTCAGAAACGCGAAGTCAGCAATTGTGCTATGATTCGGCATTTTGAAAACAAATTTGCTGTGGAAACTTTAATTTGTTCTTGAACAGTCAAGAAAAACATTATGGAGAAAAATTTAACACCACAGCATAACCCCACCCTTTGTATTTTGTGCAGTGATTTTTTAAAATCTTCTTTCATGTAAGTAGAACACAGGGCTTCACTGTTTTTCATCTCATTAACTCAATTAAAACCATTATCTTTAAAAAATCTTTTTTTCTTTCCAAGTGTGGTGTCTTTTATCTTGAATTAGTAGTTGTATGAAGTCATAGGTAATAGTACACTTCACCATAGATCTTAGGAAGAGTTTAAATTTCATTAATTCATTTATCCAGATTTTTATGTTTTAATTACGCATTTTCAAGAGGAGGGGTTATCTAATAATCATATATCTGCATACGTAAAAATGAACCACAGTGACTTACTTGTAGTTGTTGCCCTGCTACTTAGTTTGTTAGAGCATTTGAGCACACATTTTAATTTTCCTCTAATTAAAATGTGTAGTATTTTCAGTGTCATATTTAACTATTTAGAGTATGATTTCCACCTCGATGTTTTAATATCCTAGGCATCTGGTGTAATAATATTTTAGAAAATGTTTGGAATTTAAGAAATAACTTGTATTACTAATTTGTATAATCTATACCTGTGCAATGGAATATAAATATCACAAAGTTGTTTGACTAAAGGACTGTGTGTTGTTTTTCCCACATAATAAAACCAAAGAGTAATTTGGTTCTTAATATCTTGAGATATTTCTTACAAATCCAGTTCTCTATATACAGTGGGTAAAGTCAAAGTTTTTTTAAAAAATAAAAAACTTTTAAAGTAACTACATTCTTCATGGATGCTATTAAAGTAACATCTAAGACTCAACCTTGAAAGATGCTGTTTAAACATTTTAGAATAAGGCTTTTGTATTTAGTGGAAGGGCTGTCATTAAACCTGAACTTTCCAAGGAACATAAAGTGCTTTCTTGAGAATGCCTTCTCACAAATGGAGCATTTTGAGTTATAGTGGTGATTCTTATATTTCTAAGGTAGTTTCCTATCTGAAATAATTTAGAATCCACCCCTATTTAAAATATCTAAGAGTAATTTCACTGTAAATTCCTGAGACAAATTCCAATTCTGAATTTAAGAAGTCAGAATTTTTAAAGCATCACAAACCCATAAAGGATTTAGTCTAGGAACCAGTTCTGGTCTAACAAGAATATTATTTGATTCCTGGCTCTTGGTTTCTTTTCAGTAATACTGTAAAAGGTTTAGGCTGGCTAGTCAGGTATTCAGAAATTGAGGATTTGTTTTAGAAGGGAATATATTCTAATAAAATGAGAATTGCTTTTCCTTACCTTCAGGGCTCTGAAATTTCATAGGTTTTATGGGCTATGAACATTTAGGAGCACATTATTAATTCATTCAGCAGATACTTACCGAGCATCCTTTATATGCCCGGGACATGGCATGAAGCACTGAAGGTATACCTGTGAAGAAGAAAGACAACTGCTGCCTTAGTGGAAACTCGCAGTCTAGTGAAAGGGACTGATGAATAACCAGCTAATTACAATACAGTTGTGATTGGTACTGTAATGGGGAAGAACGGGTCCAAGAGCTTTGGGAGCCTTTATGAGGGACAGTGAGATTTTTGGAATGTGCAGTGCATGGGACCAGGTAATAGAGGACCTTTTATGCCATCTTGAGGACTTCCTTCAATAGATCATGGACTGCTATTGAAGGTTTATATTTTGGAAGGCTGTGTTTTAGTTTCTGTTTTCCTATGGATAATAGTAATGCTCTATTCGTTAGGACAGATGAACTGCTGTAAGAATCCTAACATCTCAGTGACTTCAAACAGTAGGATTTTGTCTGTTTTCATCATTACTCCAATGTGGCAAGAAGGCTCTCAGGGACTCACACGTGCTCATCTTGTAACATGCCAGCTTTGAATCCTCAAGCTTGCCCTGGAAGGGGAGGAGCTGGGGTGGTAAATCCTGCAGGTGTTTATAGGCAGGCCTGAAAGGCACACATCACTTTTCCCTATTTCCCTTGGCCAGAAGCTTCTCAGCCGTATGACCCCAGGCCAGATGGGAGATGGGGAAATGTAGTCATCGGGTGTGTCCAGGAGGAGGACCAAAATGATCTGCTGAACACAAAGCATTGTCTTTACCACAGATGGACAATTCGAATGAATGAATGAATGAATGAATGAATGAAAAAACTCACGAGAAAATAAAGATCATCCATAATTCCATCACCCAGAAATAATCATAATAAGAAATTGTGTTTTTAAAACTGTATTATCTTACTACAATAGCAGCATACTCTTGACAGATTTGGAAAATATATAGAAACACAGGGAAAATAGAAATTATTCCCCCTACCAAGAGCTCACTGGAGTTTTTGTTGTTATTTTGGTCTATGCAGTTGACTTCTGTGTCTTTACTGTTTTACAGTCTTTTCCTCCACTTAATACAAGCACTTTACAGATCATTGAAAATTCTACATTTTAAAGGCTGCATTATATTTATTGTGGATGTGCTGTAATTTTCTAATAAGTTCTCTCTTGTTGGACGTTTCAGTAACGTATGACATTTTTACCATTAAAAATGCTGAGATGTATCCCTTATTTAGAGTCAGTTGAATAGGGGTGCCCCTCTCACCCAAGCTTGGTCAGGCAGATGTTGCCCAGGAGTTTTGGAACTCCAACTGAGATTCTGGGTTATACCCTTTGAACTCATGTGCCATGCCTGAGACTGCAGTCTTGCTGTGGGCATGGGTGGGCTTGGGAAAATCAGAAGGTAAAGGAAGTGAGTGAGAAGGTGACATCATCAGGCAGGCACAGAGGACTGCCTGGTTTCCTGGTGGGTTAGGCGAGACTCAGCTGTACACGCGTCCCTGCCCTTGAGTTCTCTGCGGCACTCCGTCTTGTGTATATGCGTATTTACCTAAGATTGCTCTAATCCAGCTCCTTTCCAGGAACATTGTATCCCTATTGCACGGTTGAAAGAAGAGCACACAAGTCAGAAGATTAAAATCTTTGCAAGTTGTTAGGACTGATCATGATCATTCATCGGTGACACAGCAGTAAGACTCTGGCTCAAAAGGTGGAAGAAAATGAAATAATAAGTGTGAGAGTGCTTTGTACAGGTCTGTACAGTTGTTGGCAGTTACGCTTTTTGTGAACCCTGATCTTATTTTTTAGTGCATATTTTTTAAATTTCTGCTTTTCCTGTATCCATTTTAGATTCTCAACACACATGTTAATAAGTGGGATGCAAAAACAAAACAAAACACAGTGTTCTAAATGGTATTTATCTCAAATAGCACAAGTGGGGTGTAGAATATAAAGAAACTTAAAGGCAGTTTAATAATGCTGATAACGAAAGCAAATGGATTATGGGGAGGAACAGGTCCAGATTCCACGTTTGAATGTGGTTATGTCATACTGGCTGAATCTATAACATTCCTCTAAGGGCACATTTAATAGTTTACTAGACACCCCCTCTCCACCTAGCAAAGAGTTTGTTGCCCAGAATCATGTAAATCCTACTCTGATGGACAATCTTTGCACGTTTAACTCTTTGAGACTCAGTAAGGGCTTCATATGTATCTTTATAAAAAGGACACAGGACATGTCCTTTTTATAAGGACATGTTGAATGTCTCGTCCAAAGTCAATGTTAGCTTTCTTCTCTCTGGGTCTTTCTCATTCATGTATTACATGAGGAAGAAGCATGGTTTAGTCTCAACTCTCTCACTATTTATCATTGTTAGGCTTTTATTGAGAAAATATTAATCACAATTTAAGATTTAAAAATATATATATACTGTAGCCTTTATTCAGTGTGGACTCTTAATCCTTCCAGCCTTCTATTGCAGATTAGCCCTGAGAAGCAGATCAGTGGGAATGGACTCTTGGGAGCTCAAAATCCATTTCTAAGTGGCATGAAACGAGAGTCCTAACTCTCGCATATATTTGTAAATAATTTGATGGGATTTCTATATTCAGTTTTAAACTTATATTTGTACTCACATTTTTATTGTAGAAGTCATATAATATAGAAATGTTGATGGTAAAAAGTGCCCCCTTTTTTCTACTGTCCTCTTCTCCAGTCCCATTCCCACCATTGTTAACAGTTCGCTGTGTAGGGTAATTTTTAGATGACCTTATTCTTGCCCTAGTCAGTAAGAAGATGAAAACACCTTCCTCTGGTCAGATGATGATGAGGTCTTACGTGTGTTCAAGAAGCCCAAGCCAGAAACCCCATCCTCTCCCCAGTCACCAAGTCCTCCACCTCCCAGCGTCCTCCTGCTCTGCTGCACACATGGCTTAACATCCACTTTACCCCTGCAATCCACTCTTCATACTGCAGCCACCACAGTCTCTTCAGAACACAAATTTGATGTTTTCTTATAACACCCACGGCTTTAAAGCACTTTCACAGCTTTCCCTGGCTCTTAGGATAAAGAGCCAATTACTTAATGCTGCAGAATACAGCCCTAACCCACCTCTGCAGCCTCATCCTAATCATACTTCCCTTTGCTCTTCGCAATCTGTCACACTGGCTACCTTACCGTTTCTTGGTAAATGCTATTTTCCCTCTCTTGAAAATTATTCCCATTCATTCTTCACCATGCCCTTTCATTAGCTTCTAGTCAACCTTCAGAATTTAGTTCCCTTTCTCAAAGGAAACCTTTCCTGACGTGTTAGGAAAATTCTGTTTCATGATTTCACGGCATCACGTATTTCTCCTTCATGGCGCTGAAAATGATTAAAATTTTATATTTTGTCATTGTTGCTTATTTGATTAATTCCCCCTCTAGACTCCTCAATATCTTAATAGGGTGCCTGGCACATAGTTGGAGCTCTTAATTATTTGTTTGGTGAATTAATCATTTCTCCCCATTCCACCTTCATTCCCTAGTCTTGACCACCATCGCCTTTATCATGGATAATATACCATTTCCCAGTTGTCTAGATGTCTCTTCCAAAATCTACGTTGGCCTTCTCAAATCTGTCCACTCTGGATCTTTGTGAGTTGGGTTAAATATAAATCTGATCATGTCTTTCTTTCATAAAGCTGCATTTAGGAAAAAATCCAAACTCTTTGCAAGCCCTAAAATTCTGCCCTCACGAAATTTCTCTTCACCACTTTTATGTTTTCATCCTAATCTCTTCTTCCTGTTCTGGCCTTCATATAAGCTGGTGGCCCTGCCTAAAATAATTTTCTCTCTCCCTGCACCCCTTCCTCCCCACAAACAAAACATTTAGTTAATTCCTACTCATCCTTTATATCTCGGATTAAAATTTTTCTCAGAAAAAACCACTATACCTCTTTAATTCTAATAACTTCCATGTTATTTTATTATCTGTCTCCCCAAAACCTTCCATTAGACTATTAGCAAAGCTTACCACTGTGTCCTCTCTAGTTGGTGTGTAATAGGTCTTAACATTGAATGAAGGAATAAACTAACTTCTTGGTCAACTAGCTAGAAAACAAAGTTTAACATCAACTTTATTAAAACCAGAGTATTTTTGGCAGACCGTCTTCATCATTTGAATGGACAATTCAATTAACATTTATTGAATGAATGAGCTACATTTTGTGGATCAACTAATTCAGCTGGTGAGGGTTTTACTTGGAGGCTTTCATCCTGGCAGGCTCATTGTGCAAAGACATAGCCTTATTCTAAGTAAAATGTTCTGTGAGAGTCATATTAAAGTTTTTGTATGACAGAAGTGGATGACTGATACATATCCCCTAATGTTTCAAACCAGACTTACGTCTTTGTCCATGCTACGTCATTCCACTGAATTTGGGATCAGATGCTCTTCCACATTCAAAAGGATGCCAACATTCTTTAAAGTCCCAGTGATTACCAAAAGGGGGTGATACTAAGTTTAAAAACGTAGGAGGACTGTTTGGTTGTCACAAGGACTGGGGATGCTATTTGTATTTCCTAGGTGGAGCCAAGGATGCTAAATGTTTAAAAGCTGGGAGTCCTGCACAACAAAGTATTGCCCTGCCTAATTTGTCAATTATACCGCCGCTGGGAAGCATGGAAGGAGTCGCAGAAGAGGTTCCTGAATGCCAGAGATAAAGTTATCCATTAACACCTGACTAAATAGACCCACGCGTGGTTTCCCATTTGGGCATGAATACGGCAGCTTCTTAGAACGTTTCTTACAAAAAACATAATTAACCAAATACAAGTTTAGTAGCTGAACCCCACATATCTAGTTTTAACCAACTCCAGAGAACATTACACTTTAGTTAACCGTTAATTATCTGATACCCAACTCCTGTCACAAACCCAGCTGAGGCATCCAGAAAGGTGAGCTTATGAAATCTGAGAAGCAGTTATTTCTCAGGAATGAGTCTCTAGATTCTATCCTTGGAGCTAGTTGTCACTCTAGAAAGCTACCTTGAATGCCTTCTTAACTCCCCATAGAAATGCCTTCATAGAACCACAACGATATTCTCTTGACTTTTGTTGAGGATCGATAGAAATAAAAATGAGCCAAAAATGTCTCTTCAACTTTTATAAAGGTTTTATTGAAAAAAACTGTAATATTTTTAATCTAAATATTCTTATCTAAATATTCTTTAATGTTAGGAAAATTTTTTTCTCATACTTGCTGATATTAGATAATAGGACTAAATTATTTATTTCCCTTTTGCCTTGATTGCTGGGAAACTCAGAGCTCCCATTGTGCTCAATTAGATTAATTGCTTTTAGCCTAGGTTTTCCTGTAGTATATAGCGCTTTCAGTAGTTGGCTTATGTTCTGTTGTGTATTTTATTTTTTATTTTTTTAACATCTTTATTGGAGTATAGTTGCTTCACCTGTTGTGTATTTTAGATAAAATTTCCATGCAATAAAATGTACATGTGTTTAATACAGTGAATTTTGACAATTTTGTATGTCTGTCTTTAACAATCATCAGAACAACTTCGTTACCCCAGAGAGTTCCCTTGTACCCCCTTCCAGTCAATTTTTCCTCCATATGCTGCAACTACTTTCTGATTTCTATGACCATAGATTAGTTTTTGGCTGTTCTTGAACTTTACTTGAATGGAATCAGAATTTGTAATCTTTTAGTCTGGCTTTTTTCACTCAACATAACGTTTATGATATCCACATTGTTGCATGAATCAGTACTTCTTTTTAATTGCTGAGTAGTATTTTACTTTTAAAAATATACTGTAATTTGTTTATTTCTCCTGTATATGGATATTTTTGTTGTTTCCAATACTTGGCTATTATGGATAAAGTTGGTATGAATATTCATATACAATTCTTTGTGAATAGCTCATGTTTTAAAATCTTTGTTTAATGATTTCATTATGAAAGTATCCTTATCGTAAACCTCACATCTGGATGGGGGGGTGGGCGTGAAAATATAGCAGTGCCCGTATGATTAGATTTACAGTCATAAACACTAAAAACAACTTACAAGTTTTAGTTTCCCATTGTTTTAAAATTGAAGGCCAAGCCAAGTATGTAACTTATCCCTTCAGATAAACTTCTGCAATTTGAATAACTTCTCTTTTAAATTCACCTTAAGCTATAGGTTGCTATCCTTTCACATCTTCATTTTATTTGTCCAATAGGCACACCAGATTTAACATATTCAAAGCCAAACTTAATCCCCCACCCCCTGTCAAAAAAAAAAAAAAAATCTAGCCCTTCCACATTCTCACCTCAATTCTCTTCCCAGTTGCTCAGGCTAGAAGTGTGGCGTCATCTTTGATTCCTCTCTTTTTCATAAACCTCGCACCTAAGTCGATTAGCAAACCTGGTGTGCTCTACCTTCAAAATACAGATGATCAGGAATTCATCCACTTGTCACTCTATCTACTGCTAACATACTAGTCAAAGCCACTGTCATCTCTTGCTTGGATTAGTGAAATAGCCTCCTAACCGGTCTTCCTGCTTCTATTATTTGTCCCTAGAGTCTATTCTAAACAGAGCAGCTAGAGTGGTCCTTTCTCCATCTCAGTTACATCAGTCACTCCTCTGCTTCAATCCAAACATTTTCATTCAGAATAAAAGCCAAAGTTCTTATGATGGTCTACAAGGCCATAAGTAATCTGGCCTCCCAGGACCTTTCCTTACATCATCTACCTCTCCCCTTTCTCGTTCCTCTCCAGTCTCATGGCTGCCTCACTTTCCTTTGAACTCCCAAGAGCAGTCCTGCCTCAGAGCTTTTACGCTGCCTGTTTCTGGGCCAGGAATTCCACTCCTCCGACCTCCAGCCCCTACCTATAGCCCAAGGCTCACTGCCTTACTTTATCCATGTCTCTACTCAGCGTCACTTCATTAGATAGGTCTTGCCTGATCACCTTTTCTAAAGTGAATCCCACCTCCACCCTCAGTGCCAGCAATGTCTATTTGTATTGTATTCTTAGCCCGACCCAGGCCAGACCACAAAGACTGCTTCAAGTTTGAGGATGGGCAAAAATGATGACAAGAACTTGACTGAAGATTCCTGAAACAGCTAATAAGCAATGCAAAGAATAAATAAGAAAGTGACTGGGGACACTTGCCCACAGCCTCTCTTGTTTTCTCATGGAGGCTTCTCTGGGATTTGGTGGTCTCCACAGCCCACTTGGAGTGAGAGGTCCACTAGGTAGAGGAGCACAGAACTGTGGGCTTTGCTTCACGCACCTCCTCTCACCCCCCAGCCATTCAACAACCAGAAACAACCTATACTACCTTATCATTCTGCTGTGAAGTGAGACAGATCATCAAGGCTTTGTGCCTGGGTGTCCTTGTGGCTTTGGCACTCTTGCCTTATCTATGCCTGCACTCCAGTAGGGTCTAAGAGTTTTCTAGCCTGCCCTGTTAGGGGCCATGAATTACCACAATGCCTTACTTTCTCCATGATTCTTATTATCACCCAACCTATTATATATTTATTCTGTGCCTATTTGTTGCTTGTCTCCCCAAGTAAAATGTAAGTTCATGGGCTTCCCTGGTGGTGCAGTGGTTGAGAATCTGCCTGCCAATGCAGGGGACACGGGTTCGAGCCCTGGTCTGGGAAGATCCCACATGCCGCGGAGCAACTGGGCCCGTGAGCCACAACTACTGAGCCTGCGTGTCTGGAGCCTGTGCTCCGCAACAAGAGAGGCCGCGATAGTGAGAGGCCCGCGCACCGCGATGAAGAGTGGCCCCCGCTTGCCGCAACTAGAGAAAGCCCTCGCACAGAAACGAAGACCCAACACAGCCATAAATAAATTAATTAATTTAAAAAAAAAATGTAAGTTCATGAGAACAGAGATTTGACTCTTTTTGTTCACGCTGTATGCCCTCCCCAGTACCTAGAATAGCACCTGACACATAATAATAAATATTCACTGAATGAATTTTGTTCAATGTATTTAACGTGGTTCTATGTAGTCTCCTAAATAATTGGCATCACTGTATACACTTCAGTGGCTGTTGATATCAAACGAAACCTCTCTTTTTGCTTTTTTCTTTCCTTTGAGTTTCAGAATGTCATTTAGGGGTTGGAATGGCCATGGGAATGTAAGTTGCATACTCCTCACACTTGGCACTGGTTTTGCTGCCATGTTAGGAAAGTGAGCTGGGCACTGGGTTTTCAGTAGCCGGAGTATAAGAAAATTTATTTTCTTATTTAATATCTAAAGTTCAAATTACCTCTAATCTAGGGACCTCTTGAATATGATAATGCTGATTCACACTGGAGAATAAAAGATGGCAAAGAATGTATTGAAATTCAGACTGATTCACAAGTAAAAGGCCTCTTGGAAGCAACATTCTGAGAAAGGTCCCGCTTGCTCAAAAATCTGAATGTTTTGGGGTCTGAATGAGTGTGAATGGTACGGAGACTCAAAATAGAAACTCTAGCTTCTCATTGATTCAGTCCAACAAATAATTTTATCAAAGGTCTAGTATATCAGATACTCCCTTCAAATATGTAATCCTGACTGTGATCTATTTTTTTTTAAGTCAACATCGTCTCTATAGTAAAATATTTTCTACTAGATGACCGAGAAAATCCAACTCCCTGGTGGTCAATAAGTAGCATTCAGTGAGCACCCATGTGTGTAGATTACAGCACTAAGCTCTGACCTAAAGGAGTCTGCAATTTCTATCTGCCTGTGGGTATTGGTTGAAAGGAGAATGATAAGCTTGCCTCTCTTTCCCTGTAAGTCTCATTGCTTCCAGTGGAAGAAAAGATGTTGACTAATAAAACTGTTTTATACATCATCTCTTTTTGTAATACAGAAACAACTAAAATTTCTTTTGCAGATTCTGATAGAATATTTGATATTGACCTAATACCAGTTTGATATTACATCAGCTCATTTTGGAGCCAAGGTGGATCTCATGCCTGGGAGGGTAGTGAATCTTGTATATCTGACTCATCTTCCCCAAATACTCAAAGACCATGGTCAGGAAGATGGTTACTACGGCTCTTGTAAGAAAAGGGCATTCCACACCAAATTCTGGTCAGAAATAATAAATATGGAAAACGGAATAATCAGCTTTTTAAGAAGCCATGTATAGGGACTTCCCTGGTGGTCCAGTGGTCAAGAATCCGCCTTCCAATGTGCAGGACATGGGTTTGATCTCTGGTTGGGGAACTAAGATCCCACATGCCGTGGAGCAACTAAGCCCATGGGCCGCAACTACTGAGCCTGTGTGCTTTAGAGCCCTGCGCCACAACTAGAGAGAAGCCTGTGGGCCGCAACGAAAGATCCTGCATGCCGCAGCTAAGACCCCATGCAGCCAAATAAATGAATAAATAAATATTAAAAAAAAAAAGCCATGTACACATAAAAACTGAATGTGCAAAGTCAAATATTCATGTGGCTCCTGTGAAGGGCTTTGCTAAATTAAACAAGTCTGGAATAGATTAACTCTAGGCAGAGGGGTTTGGCCAAGGATGAGGAGGCCCAGCTCTGGTTGATCACAGAGCCACACAAACAAGACAGGTAAGGAGAATTTTTTTTTAAAATATTTATTTATTTATTATTTTATTTATTATTTTGGCTGTGCCAGGTCGTAGTTGAGGCACACAGGATCTTCGCTGCGGCATGCAGACTTCTTAGTTGCAGCATGCACGTGGGATCTAGTTCCCTGACCAGGGATCAAATCCAGGTCCCCTGCACCGGGAGCACGGAGTCTTACCCACTGGGCCACCAGGGAAGTCTCAGTAAGGAGAATTTAAACCAGCACAGAAAAGTCACAGATAGAAAGAGTTCAAACCAGAAAAACCCTAAACAACAAAACAAAACATACAAACAAAAAAAAACACAAGAAAAACACAAGTTAATTGGCAGAAAATTCCTTGTTTCAACTCTGATGACTGTCAATGCAGTTCACTTAGAACGATGAACTTGAGACCAGGTACGACCCCTTGACTAGTTATTTCACAAAGAATCAATCCTTAGAAAATGGAAGGTCCTTTCTTCTGTAAGTCATGCCTTACCCAGAAGTCACAGGCTTCCTGGAATGCCTATTAAAAATCCAAGATCTCCTGGAAATGACTTTGAAACAAAATTTTCAATATTATTGACCCACCCAGCCATTCCTAAATGTACAGATTGTACAGTCACATGCTGTGTGACTGGAACAGAGGACCAGGAGGAGAGAGCAGGAACAGAAGAGACACTTTTGCTATTGACCACTACTTTTTGTCTTTAAAGATCACATAAGTCTTTGACTTTTAATTATGGAAAATTTCTCATACAGACACAAAAGTAGAAACAATAGTATAATAAATTCTCATGAGCTCATCACTCAGCTTTACCTGTTAGCAATATTTTCTTTTTCATTTCATCCATCTCTCCCTTATTTTATTTTATTTTTATTTCTGTAGGAGTATTTTAGCAACTCTCAAACATTATTATCATTTCACCCATAAATACTATATCTTTCTTTTTTAAGCAAAAATCACAATACTGTTATCCCCATCCTCAACAAAATTAACATTAAATTTTTTTATCATCTAATATATATCTAAATCTATGTTCAGATTTCCTCAGTTGGCTTAAAAATGGCTTTTGATAGTTGGTTTGTTTGAATTGGGATTCAAGGAAAGTCCACACTTTGCATTTGATTGCTATATCCTTTAAATCTATTTTATTTATTTATTTATTTTAACATCTTTATTGGAGTATAATTGCTTTACAATGGTGTGTTATAAATCTATTTCAATTGATGAGTTCATCTCCCCTTCTCTACCCTCCTGACGTTCATTGATTGAAAATTTGGGTCAAGTGTCCTGTAGTATCTCCTAAATTCTGGATTTTTCTGATTGCATTTCCATGGTGTCATTTAAAATTTTCCCATATCCCCTATATTTTTTGTAAACTGAGTTAGATTTGGAGAAAGAATTAAATTCAGGGTTACTTACTTACTTATTTTGGCAAGAACACTTCATTAGCTGTGCTGTAATCTTCCTATTGCATCATGTTAGTAGGAAGTGATAGCTTGATCAATGGGTTCAGGTATGTTTCTATAATTTTATTTAAAACTCTTAATTATAATATACTACATTCACTGTGGAAAAACTAGAAAATGCAGATAGCAATAAATAAGGAAATAAAAAGCAAGCATGTTCCCACAATTCAAAAAAGACTACCATTTACATTTGGTATATGTCTTTCCAGGTTTTTTCTGTCTTGATTGATTAATCTTGAAACTTTCTCCTTTCTCTCCCTTATTAGACTTATGCTGCCCTTTTAAATATCATCCAATAAATCCTTCAGTTAACGAATATTTGGGGGTGCCTATTATTATTATTATTATCATTATTATTAATGATACTAGAAAGAAGAAAGGAAGGGAGGAAGAGTGCAGTTTGAGCACCCGTATGTAGCAGTGCTTTTACATTATTTTTTACTTATCTTCACAATGACCTTCTCAGAGAGGAATTATAGTCCCATTTTATAAAAGAGGAAATTGACACTCAGGCCTCCTGGAGTCTTTAACTCTGAGTCCAGAGTGCTGAAGACTTCTGATTCAAATCTAAAGTCCTAACATTCATTTCCTTCCTGAATTTTGTGATACTGATATCAAACAGGACCATTCTATCTAGTCAGTTAAAAATGTACTTGATGGGCATGAAAAAATGTAATCGTTGCTTAAAATGCTTGAGAGATTTTATTTGATCTTTAATTTAGCAAGGCAAACTCATTTAGGCATGAAAACAAAGTGCAGAAAATTCTCTATTTTTCAGAGATTAAAAAAAAAAGTTTTGCATGTTTTCTATGTTCTACTTCATCTTTACTGTTTATATCTTTTCTTGTGGTAGTGATAGTTAAGAGTCTTTAACTTAAAGTAGGTAAAAGAATGGAAAAGTGTATAAAAATCTATGATGGAGGAGACTGGGTTTGGCGCTATCTACAAATCCTGAGTCATACCAATTCTTACATGAGTTAATTCAAAGAAGCACAGAATTTTAGAACTGGAGGGTATTTTAAAGCTCATGTTCTGGAACATTCTTAATATATAACAAAGAGACTAAAACCCCAATGGGTTCAGTGACTTTCCTCAGGTCACTCAACTGCTTTGATGTCAAGGCATGACTTGAACTCAGCATCTTTGACCTTCAGTTGTATGTCACCACTGTGTAAGTTTAACCCATTTTGAGAATTTTTCCCTCTATGAACAGAAGGAAATGCTTAAACAATCTTTTCATTACACTTAGGAAGGGCACTGGGTTTACCGGATTCAGAAGCATGTCCTACAGTTGTAAAACATGTGCCAAGAATGTTTTCCTACTATTGTGAAAGCTGAGGGCCAAAGGATACAAAGAGGGACTTCAGACAGGGAGAGAAAACATATTTAAATAAGGCTACAATTATATTTTTTCTAATTTCTTTAATCCTCTGCAGGAAAAGTTTAAATAAATGTGCCTTTTAGAACCACTTTAATTCCAAAATAAAAGTAGAAGCATATAAGCTTGTTTGTAATATTATATACCATAATTTAAAAAATAGAAATACTTGAATATAGAAAAGTACAAAAATGTAAAACTCACTAGGGAAAATTAAAGCAAAATCTTTTACTATGCTAGACTTTAAAATGCAAACATGAAAGTTAAAAATAAGTGACAGGAAACAGCTAATTGTTCACTCAGTAACAAGCTCTTGGGACAATGGTTTGAAGCAGCTAGATGATGTGTTTCATATCCAGTTTCCTACAATTTTGTATAAACATTGCCTCTCTGTTTCCTTCATGGATAAATTTAACCTAAAAATCAGTCTCAGTGTCTCCAGTGCTGTCCTGTTTGTAGGGCAATAATCAGTCCACAGGTTTTTGACACTTTGTGGCTCACAGGATATCCTTCAGCAGACGTGCATTACTTACCCATTTTCTAATGATATTTCTGGACTGTGAACAGGGACTGATGGTGCCATGTGGTATATGGCTATTTATTCTGGCTTCTAAGCAACTGGAATGCGAGGAACTATTTAGTTCCACAGCATTTGACAGAAGGGAACAGATTTGCTAGATGAGGTTGAAAACAAGCATGTCATAGTAGGCTGAGAATAAACTGGCATAAATGTAGTATCCTTCCTATATGCGTACCTAGTAGTAAACAATAATATCAAATACCACCAACTTTCAACCCAAATAAATAGTTTTAAAAATACATAATGGGGGAGAAGGAACACTGATGTACCTAACAACTAACTTCAACAATTATCAGCTCATAGCTAATCTATTTTGCCCCCATCTATTCCCCTGCCCTGACTACATTAAAGCAAATTCTAGACATCAAATTATTTTATCCATAAATATTTTAGCACTTATCTCTACAAGACAGGGACTCTTTTTTTAAAAAGCAACCACAATACTATATCTCACCTAAAAATTGGACAATAAAAATTTAATTCATTAAACATAGTTACTATTGAAATTTCTTTTTTTTTTTTTTTTGGCTGTGCAGCTTGTGGAATCTTAGTTCTCCGACCAGGGATCAAACCCAGGGCCCCAGCAGTAAAAGCACAGAGTCCTAACCACTGGACCACCAGGGAATTCCCCTTCCTTTGTTTTCTTTTAACTTTGTATGTATGAATCAGTATCAAAGTAAGATCCATAAATTGCAATTGGCTGCTTCTTAAATATTTTTTAAATTAAAATTAAAAAAAATTTTTAATTGTGGTAAAATACACATAACATAAAATTTACCATCTTAACCAATTTTAAGTGTTCAGTTCTGTAGTGTGGTACATTCATATTGTCATGCCACCATCACCATCATCCGTCTCCAGAACTCTTTTCACCTTGCAAAACTGAAACTCTATGTCCATTAAACAACCACTCCCCACTCCCCCATCCCCTAGCCCCTTGGCAACCACCATTCTACTTTCTGTCTCTATGAATTTGACTACTCTAGATGCCTCAGATAAGTGCAATCATACAGTATTTGGTTTTTTGTGACTGGCTTACTGCACTTAGCATAATGGTCTCACAGTTCATCCATGTTGTAGTATTCAGAATTTCATTCCTTTTTAAGGCTGAATACCATTCTATTGTATGTATATACCACGTTTTGTTTATTCATCTGTTGATGAACACTTGGGTTGCTTCCACCTCTTGGCTATTGAGTAATGCTTCTATGAACATGGGTGTACAAATATCTTAGAGACCCTGCTTTAAATTCTTTTGGATATATACCCAGAGGCAGAATTACTGGATCTTATTGGAATTCTATTTTTTTTTCTTTTCAGGGACCATCATTTTCCTTAGGGGGTGCACCCTTTTACATTCCAGAAATAGTGCACAAGTGTTCCAAGTTCTCTACATCCTTGCCAACTCTTGTTATTTTCTGATTTTTATGCGGTTTTTTCCTTTGTTTGTTTGTTTTAAACAGTATCCATCCTAATGGTTGTGAAGTGGTATACCATTGTGGTTTTGATTTGTATTTCCATAATGATTAATGATGAGCATCTTTTCATTTGCTTGTTGGCCTTTTGTACATCTTCTTTGGAGAAATGTCTATTCAAGGCCTTTGTCCATTTTTCAAACAGTTTGTTTTTTGTTGTTAAGTTGTAGGAGTTCTTTATATATTCTGAATATTAACCCCTTATCAGATACATGATTTGCAAATATTTTTTCCCATTCCATAGGTTAAATTTTCAATCTAATTGTGTCTTTTGATGTGTAGAAATTTTAAATTTTGATGTATTCCTATTTATCTATTTTCACTTTTGTTGCCTTTGTTTTTGGTGTCATATCCAACAAACCATTGACAAATCCAGTGTCATGAAGCTTTTCCCCTATGTTTTCTTCAAAGAGTTTTTATAGTTTTAGATCTTACATTTAGGTCTTTGATCCATTTTTAGTTAATTTTTTTATTTGGTGTAAAGAGTCTTAAATCTCTTTTAATCTATAGATCTCTCACTTTCTTCTTTTTCTCTCTTCTGCCTACTGCTCTCATTTTCCTCCCTGCAATTTATTTGTTGAAAAAACTCGGTTGTTTGACCTGCAGACTGGGTTTTGTTGACCGCATCCTTGTGGCTTCCTTTAACAGGTTCCCCTGTTTCGCTTCACTGCATTTCCCTATAAGCTGGCAGCTGGCTCTAAAGGTGTGATTTGATTCTAGTTTTTTTTGTTTCTGTTTTTTTTTTTGGCAAGAATACTTCATAGGTGATATAAGCACATCAGGAAGCACATAGTATCTGGTTGTCTTTTCTGTTGTGATGTTAACCACCACTGAAAAATAATTACTAGAATCTATTCATTCATAAAGTTTACAAAAAAAGTGATATTTTAATTCTCTCATTCCCTTTTCACTTATTTATTGGGAAACTTCTGTACAGAGAAACTTCTCATCAACTAATTAATTACCTTAGTTTAGAGGTCATATAAGAAATAAGATAAATATTTGATTCTTTCCTTTAATTTAACAATTTTCAAAATAATGAGTTGCTTCCCTAGTAGCCTCCAAAAGTGAGAAATGTATTTTCTTTTTTGTTTTATTATAAGCACATCATGAACTCATGAAAAATGTTTGACGTATCTCAATTCATTTTATTAATGAATTTATTAATCTTATTTGTTAATCTTAATTTGTGAATGAATTTATTAATCTTATTTGTGCTCAAGTTGCCCCATCTTTTTCAGTGGAAGCCTCCTCAATTTGACTCTTGCCTCTTTTTTGAAATAGTTATATTAATCTTTGATAGCTTTCTTCCTTTCTGTAATGAAAAGCTGTTCCAGGCTTTTTTTTAAATATTTTCTTCTCCAGATCAAGAATCAGCCAATTTCTGAGGATCCCTGATTCCTTCTACTGAGAAATTTAGAGATGAAAACTTGGGGTATAAAATGTGCTCATTGCTACTGAATTGGCCATTACTTCTAGACCTTTTCAATGGACTTATAGTGTGTGTGTATATATATGTATGTTTATGTATACATAATATAAAATACAATATATTACATATATATAGTATAAAAGATTACAAAACATTATTAATTCATCCTGATACTGCCAATACAGGAAAAACTTTAACTGATGTTACATCTGTAGTCCTTTCTCTCATACTTTACTTTATTCTCATAAGACACACACACAAGCCTCAACATCACAATAGAAACACTACCATCAGTAATAAGATTATTTAGGACTTCCCTGGTGGCCCAGTGGTTAAGATTTTGCACTCCCAGTGCAGGGGGACTGGGTTTGATCCCTGGTCAGGGAACTAGATCCCACATGCTGCAACTAAAGATCCCACATGCCGCAACTAAGACCTGGTGCAGCCAAGTAAATAAAAATAAAATAAATAAAAATATTTTTTAAATTACTAGAAGAATAAAAAGATTATTTAAAACAGTTTATAAAATATTTTCTTCGTTCCCTTGTCCTTAAAGTATATCTCACTAGGATTGCTATACTTATCTAACTTTTAAATAACACCTTTGTTGAGATATATGGATAATTCATACATCATACAATTCACACATTTCAAGTGTAAAATTCAGTGGTTTTTGGCATATTCACAGAGTTGTGCAACCATTGCCACAATCCATTTTAGAACATTTTCATTATGCCAGAAAGAAAGCCTGTACACATTAGCAGTCAGTCCTCATTTTCCCCCAACTGCCCTCCCAGCCCTAGGCAAACACTAACCTACCTTCCATCTTTGTGAATTTGTCTAATCTGGATATTTTACATAAACGGAATCATATTATATGTGATGTTTTGTGTCTGGCTTCTTTCACTTAGCATAATGTTTTCAAAGTTCATCCATGTTGTAGTATATATTAGTACTTCATTCCTTTTTATTACAAAATAATATTTCATTGAATGGTTATACTGGATTTCATTTGCCATTCAT